>NC_073248.2:32090000-32285000 GCF_029281585.2 Gorilla gorilla gorilla | reverse complement strand
TTTGTTTATGTGATTTTTTAAATACATAAGACCAATTTAATACGGTTTGTTGAATTAAAATAATGAAATTTTCTGTGTTATTGTTAAAATACCCATGTATTTAACTTTGAAGTCCTCACTTACGTGAACACTTGATATTCACAGGCTATAACATGGTTAACAAGAAAATAACCTAGAAATGATGACTAGCTTTGTCTAATACCTCAGTTCTCACAAATACTCTAGATAAACTGTCAAAAATAAGTAAATGTAAATGCATAAATGTCTATACAAGACATCTTAATGTATTTTTGAAATTTTTTTGAGACAGTGTCTCTGTCAGTCACCCAGGCTGAAGTGCAGTGGCATGATCACAGCTCACTGAAACCTTGACCTCCTGTGCTCAAGGGATCCTCCCACCTCAGCTTCCCATGTAGCTGTTAATTACAGGCATGCACCACCATGGTCAGGTAACTTTTATTTTTTTTGTAGAGTCAGCATCTCACTATTTTGCTCAGGCTGGTCTCATGATACTCCTGCCTTGGCCTCCTAAAGTGTTGGGATTACAGGTGTGTGCCACCATGCCCAGCCTATTTTTGAAATTTTAGTTATGTTAAATTAAATAATAGATACTCATTAAATATCTGGGTTATTTCCAATTTAAAACTTATGTTTTAGCCCAGGCACTGTGGCTCATGCCTGTAATCCCTGTACCTTGGGAGGCCAAGGAGGGTGGCTCACCTGAGGTCAGGAGCTCAAGACCAGCCTGATCAACATGGTTAAACCCCATCTCTACTAAAAAATACAAAAAAATAGCCAGGTGTGGTGGTGGGTTCCTGTAATCCCAGCTACTCGGGAGGCTGAGGCAGGAGAATTGCTTGAACCTGGGGGGCAGAGGTTGCAGTGAGATGAGATCGCACCATTGCACTCCAGCCTGGGTAACAAGAGCGAAAATCCATCTTAAAAAATATGTTTTAGGAACACATAATTCTAAATTATGAAATTATTCTCATATGTAAGATACTGCTATATGACAATTCAAGATTTCTTGCTTCCTAGGTTTTTTATTAAAATAAGGGTTACTAAGTGTTAATATCTTGGTAGATATATGTGATTAAGACTACTAGATACAAGAGAAACAATTCTGTATGCAAAATGTATACTGGTTTTTGTTTCAGAGAAAGTAAATTCGCTTAGAGATTTTTAAGGATTATTTTAAATTGAACGAATAAAAAAGATAGATAAAGCTAAATGTGTATAAAAAGTTGGGAAAGACGAAAAAATTATACAAGGTTATTAAAAGTTTATGTAAATCTTACCTCAAGGTCAAAACTGATTGAGATCAGATAGATTGTTTATAAAGTTTATTTAAATTAGCTGTAATATTAAAAACATAGTGATAAAAACTAAAAATTTTGGTTAAAATAACAAGGTTTTCTTAATGTATTTATTTGCTCATAATAAGAGGTAATAAATATTGACTTTTAATCCTGAAATCTGTTACTATAAAATCTTTTCAGATTTGTATATCAGAAGTTCAACTTTTCCTGTACTCATGACTCACAGTCCTGTTACACATGACTCACAGATCACATCACTGTCTCCTGTTCCTTTTTGAGAAGGAATAAAAGGCTTGGGTTTCCTGCTTGGCTGCGATAACTCCTTCAGCTTTTTCATCAGGTCTAATTTTGTACTCTTGGCTTTTAAATATATCTTAATTACTTCATGTAACCAGGAAACTTCCATGCTATCATTGTGAGCTCTGGATCCCCACTGCTGTATGCTCTGGTTTTCCTGTTTACATTCCTTTGTAATATTATGCTCACTCATGACCCTGGACACACTCTTTCTATGTCTAATTAAATTCAAGTCTCCTTGTCATCGGAATTGACTTCCAAGTGATTTAAATTATCTTCCCATAAGAAGACACAGTTATGCCACAGGAGTTTTACCCTTTAAATGACTGGCCTGTAATAAAGATTTTAGGTTTTATCAAGATAATCCATGTGTTGCCTTTATTTTTTATTAATTACTTGGGAAAACTGAGGGTTTTCAGTTTTCACATCCATGTAACCTTCTATGTTGCTTTTGATGTCTTTTGGTTGTCATGCTAATTAAATGAATGACTGTTATTTAAAAATGACATGTGGCTGTGTGCGGCGGCTCATGTCTGTAATTCCAGCCCTTTGGGAGGCCAAGGTGGGTGGATCACTTGAGCCCAGGAGTTCAAGTCCAGCTTGGGCAAAATGGCAAAACCACATCTCTACTAAAAATACAAAAGCTAGCTATGTGTGCTGGCAAGTGCTCATAGTCCTGGCTACTTGTGAGACTAAGGTGGAGGATCACCTGAGCCTGGGAGGTTGAGGCTGCAGTGAGCCATGATTTCACCACTGCACTCCAGCCTGGGCAACAGGGTGAGACCCTGTCTCAAAAAAATAACAAAATAAAAAACAATAAACTGTCATTCTGTTTTGGTCAAATGTTTTCAATTTTTTGACATCTTTGCTAAAACTTAGTTGATAACATTGTATGGGAAGCATTGCCAAAAGGTAAGTAACACTAAATCTTCTTTTTTTTTGTTCTCTGAGACAGAATCTTGCTTTGTCACCCAGGCTGGAGTGCAGTGGCATGATCTAGGTTCACTGCAACCTCTGCCTCAAGGTTCAAGTGATTCTCCTGCCTCAACCTCCCAAGTAGCTGGGACTACAGACACATGTCACCATACCCAGCTAATTTTGTATTTTTAGTAGAGACAAGATTTCTCCATGTTGGCCAGGCTGGTGTCAAGCTCCTGACCTCTGATGATCTGTCCAACTTGGCCTCCCAAAGTGTTGGGATTACAGGCATGAGACACTGTGCCTGGCCTAAATCTTCTTTTGGTTACATTTATAGGTATATTATTAATATAAATGTTTTAAATGTTATATAAATTATAAAAATCTAATATGGTATCAGTCATAATTTTGATGATGTTATTCTCTAAAGTTGTATATGTATAGATATATTATTAATATAAACATTCTAAAGATTATATAAAATTTGTGGAAGTCTGATGGATCTGATGTGTTGCCATCAGTCATGATTCTGGCTGTTATCTTAAAATGCTACATATAATAGAAATAACTAAATTTTCTCACCAGTTGAGAACTTCCACCGGATTTTAACCAAAGGATATTCTAAGTTTTTGTCATCCACGGTGATTGTTTAAAGTTCTTCTCTAAAACCCTTTACAGGCCTGGTGCGCTGCTGGAGGCTGTGCAGGGCATGGTGCTGGGCATGGTGCAGGGCACGGTGGCTCACGCGTGTAAAAATCCCAGCACTTTGCAAGGTCGAGGTGGGTGAATTGCTTGAAATCAGAAGTTTGAAAGCATCCTTGGCAACATGGTAAAACCCTGTCTCTACAAAAATACAAAAATTAACCAGCATGATGTTGCATGCCTATGGTCCCAGCTACTTCGGAGGCTGAGGTAGGAGGATGGCTTGAGTTTGGGGGGGAGAGATTGCAGTGAGCCAAGATCATGCCACTGCACTCCACCCTGAGTGATAGAGCCAGACCATGTCTCAAAAAAAGAAAAAAAAAAACCTTTACAATCAGCTATCATCTAAATTACTTATAATGGAAAGGACTCTGACAAGTTCTCTTAAATATGGTTTCAGATAACTTTGGGGATCATACCATTGGACTAGGAAAATCTTCCAGGACTCTAAAAAGCTGAATGAGAATTTCCAATTGAAATCAAGCAAAACACAAAAAACTGAATGAGAGTTGCTATTTGAAATCAAGCAGAACAAGATTTAGTTACATGGGACTGAACTTATAAAAGAAGGAAAAGATTTTATTCATGGCCCTTCCATTGGAAACATTGTTGATTCTCTTTATGTTTTGTTTTCCAAAGTCAATAATTTTTTTTTCTTTTCAGCTATTTTTAACTTACCATACATTAGATAAACTACATTGTGAACAAAAATTTGAGCCATTTATCTGTCTTTCTAACTGATTTCTCCAGAATTCAGAAGCCATTCATGAGCATTCCTAAGTTATGGCAATATAATTATTTGCATAATTTCAATAAGAATCTGTTTTTGGTAACAGGATTCAATTGGAGACACTGTTTGTTTTATCAAGGCTTTAACTCAAATGGCAGATACAACCAGACCACTTTAAGGAATTGAGGTTGACTTTATAACACCAATACAAAGCTCCTTAGAATGACTGGCTTGGTGTCTTGTCTACAAGGGTCCTTTACAAAGTTGCTGTCCTTGTGGTAAGAAGTAAAGAATGTCACTTTCTGACGGGCCCAGGAACCTCAAGTTATTTGGGGACCTTGAGAAGAGAGGACTACACCCATCCATAAAAGTATTACAGGAGAGCTGGCAAGATTTCTGAATAGGAACAGCTCCGGCCTGCAGCACCCAGTGAGATCAACACAGAAGGCAAGTGGTTCATGCATTTCCAACTGAGCCTCCACTGGTGATACCCATGCAAACAGGGTCTGAAGTGGACCTCCAGCAAACTCGAGCAAACCTGCAGCAGAGGGACCTGACTGTTAGTAGGAAAACTAACAAACAGAAAGGAATAGTATCAACATCAACAACATCAAAAATAAAAGGTAGATAAATCCACAAAGATGGGGAGAAACCAGTGCAAAAAGGCTGAAAACTCCAAAAGCCAGAATGCCTCTTCTCCTCCAGAAGAACACAACTCCCCACAAGCAAGGGAACAAAACTCGACAGACAATGAGTTTGACGAATTGACAGAAGTAGGCTTCAGAAGGCGGGTGATAACAAACTCCTCCGAGCTAAAGGAGCATGTTCTAACCCAATGCAAGGAAGCTAAGAGACTGAAAAAAAAAGGTAGGACGAATTGTTAACTAGAATAACCAGTTTAGAGAAGAATATAAATGACCTGATGGGGCTGAAAAACCCAGCACAAGAACTTCGTGATGCATACACAAGTATCAATAGCTGAATCAATCAAGCAGGAGAAAGGATATCAGAGATTGAAGATCAACTCAATGAAATAAAGCAAGAAGACAAGATTAGAGAAAAAAGAGTGAAAGAAATGAACAAAGCCTCCAAGAAATAGAGGACTATGTTAAAAGACTGAATCTACATTTGATTCATGTACCTGAAAGTGACAGAGAGAATGGAATGAAGTTGGAAAACACTCTCAAGTATATTATCCAGGAGAACTTCCCCAACCTAGCAGGACAGGCCAACATTCAAATTCAGGAAATACAGAGAACACCACTAAGATACTCCTCAAGAAGGGCAACCACAAGACACAAAATCATCAGATTCACCAAGGTTGAAATGAAGGAAAAAATATAAAGGGCAGCCAGAGAGAAAGGTTGAGTTACCCACAAAGGGAAGCCCATCAGACTAACAGTGGATCTCTTGGCAGAAAGCCTACAAGCCAGAAGAGAGTGGGGGCCAATATACAACATTCCTAAAGAAAAGAATTTTCATGTCAGAATTTCATATCCAGCCAAACTAAGCTTCATAAGTGAAGGAGAAATAAAATCCTTTACAAGCAAATGCTGAGAGATATTGTCACCACCAGGCCTGCCTTACAAGAGCTCCTGAAGGAAGCACTAAACACGAAAAGGAACGACTGGTAACAGCCACTGCAAAAACATACCAAATTATAAAGACCATTGACACTATGAAAAAACTGCATCAACTAATGAGCAAAATAACCAGCTAGTATCATAACGACAGGATCAAATTCATACATAACAATATTAACCTTAAATGTAAATGAGCTAAATGTCCCCAATTGAAAGATACAGACTGGCAAATTGGATAAAGAGTCAAGACCCATCAATGTGCTGTATTAAGGAGACCCATATCATACACATAGGCTCAAAATAAAGGGATGGAGGAACATTTACCAAGCAAGTGGAAAGCAACAAAAGGCAGGGGTTGCAATCCTAGTTTCTGATAAAACAGATCTTAAGCCAACAAAGATCAAAAGAGACAAAGAAGAGCATTATATAATGGTAAAGGGATCAATGCAACAAGAAGAGCTAACTATCCTAGACATATATGCACCCAATACAGGAGCACTCAGATTCATAAAGCAAGTTCTTAAAGACCTACAAAGAGACTTAGACTCCCACACAATAGTAGTGGGAGACTTTAACACTCCACTGTCAATATTAGATCAATGAGACAGAAAATTAACAAGAATATCCAGGACTTGAACTCAGCTCTGGACCAAGTGGACCTAAAAGATATCTACAGAACTCTCCACCCCAAATCAACAGAATGTACCTTCTTCTCAGCACTACATTGCACGTATTCTAAAATTGACCACATAATTGGAAGTAAAACACTCCTCAGGAAATGCAAAAGAATGGAAATCATAACAAACAGTCTCTCAGACCACAATGCATTCAAATTAGTATACAGGATTAAGAAACTCACTCAAAACCTCACAACTACATGGAAACTGGGTAACCTGCTCCTGAATGACTACTGGGTAAATAACGAAATGAAGGCAAAAATAAAGATGTTCTTCGAAACCAATGAGAACAAAGACACAATGTCCCAGAATCTCTGGGATACATTTAAAGCAGTGTGTAGAGGTAAATTTATAGCACTAAATGTCCACAAGAGAAAGCAGGAAAGATCTAAAATTGACACCTTAACATCAAAATTAAATGAACTAGAGAAGCAAGAGCAAACAAATTCAAAAGCTAGCAGAAGACAAGACACAAATAAGATCAGAGCAGAATTGAAGGAGATAGAGACACGAAAAACCCTTCAAAAAATCAGTGAATCCAGGAGCTGGTTTTTTGAAAAGATCAACAAAACAGACCACTAGCCAGACTAATAAAGAAACAAAGAGAGAAGAATCGAATAGATGCAATAAAACATGATTAAGGGGATATCACCACTGATCCCACAGAAATACAAATTATCATCAGAGAATACTATCAAGACTCAACCAGGAAGAAGTGAAATTCCTGAATAGACCAATAACAAGTTCGGAAATTGAGGCATTATTTATAGCCTACCAACCAAAAAAATTCCAGGACCAGAAGGATTCACAGCCAAATTCTATGAGAGGTACAAAGAGGAGCTGGTACCATTCCTTCTGAAACTATTTCAAACAATAGAAAAAGAGAGAATCCTCCCTAACTCATTTTATGAGGTCAGCATCACCTTGATACCAAAACCTTGCAGGGACACAACAAAAAAAGAAAATTTTAGACCAATATCCCTGATGAACATCAATGCAGAAATCCTGAATAAAATACTGGAAAACTGAATCCAGCAGCACATCAAAATCTTGTCCACCATGATCAAGTCGGCTTCAACCCTGGGATGCAAGGGTGGTTCAACATATGCAAATCAATAAATGTAATCCATCACATAAAGGGAACCAATGACAAAAACTGCATGATTATCTCAATAGATGCAGAAAGGGCCTTTGACAAAATTCAACAGCCCTTCATGTTAAAAACTCTCAATAAACTGGTATTGATGGAACGTATCTCAAAATAATAAGTGCTATTTATGACAAACCCACAGCCAATAACATACTGAATGTGCAAAAACTGGAAGCATTCCCTTTGAAAATCAGCACAAGACAAGGATGCCCTCTCTCACTACTCCTATTCAACATAGTATTGGAAGTTCTGGCCAGGGCAATCAGGCAAGAGAAAGAAATAAAGGGTATTCAATTAGGAAAAGAGGAAGTCAAATGGTCTCTGTTTGCAGATGACATGATTGTATATTTAGAAAACCCCATCATCTCAGCCCGAAATCTCCTTAACCTGATAAGCAACTTCAGCAAAATTTCAGGATACAAAATCAATGTGCAAAAATCACAAGCATTCCTATACAGCAATAACAGACAAATAGAGAGCCAAACTGAGAGTGAACTCCCATTCACCATTGCTATAAAAAGAATGAAATACCTAGGAATACAACTTAAAAGGATGTGAAGGACTCCTTCAAGGAGAACTACAAACCGCTCCTCAAGGAAATAAGAGAGGACACAAACAAATGGAAAATCATTCCATGCTCATAGATAGGAAGAATCAGTATCGTGAAAGTGGCCATACTGCCCAAAGTAATTTACAGATTCACTGCTATCTCCATTAAACTACCATTGACTTTCTCCACGGAATTGGAAAGATATACTTTAAATTTCATATGGAATCAAAAAAGAGCCCGAATAGCCAAGACAATCCTAACCAAAAAGAACAAAGCTGGAAGCATCATGCCACCTGACTTCAAACTATACTACAAGCAAGCTATGGTAACCAAAACAGCATGGTACTGGTACCAAAACAGATATATAGATCAAAGGAACAGAACAGAGGCCTCAGAAATAACACCACACATTTACAACCATCTGATCTTTGACAAACCTGAGAAAAACAAGCACTGGGGAAAGGATTCCCTATTTAATAAATGGTGTTGGGAAAACTGGCTAGCCATAGGCAGAAAGCTGAAACTGGATCCCTTCCTTACACCTTATACAAAAATTAACTCAAGATGGGTTAAAGACTTAAACATAAGACCTAAAGCCATAAAAACCGTAGAGGAAAACCTAGGCAATACCATTCAGGACATAGGCATGGGCAAAGACTTCATGACTAAAACACCAAAAACAGAGGCAACAAAAGCCAAAATTGACAAATGGGACCTAATTAAACTAAAGAGCTTCTGGACAGCAAAATAAACTATCAGAGTGAATGGGCAACCTACAAAACGGGAGAAAATTTTTGCAATCTATCCATCTGACAAAGGGCTAATATCCAGAATCTACAAAGAACTTAAACAAATTTACAAGATAAAACAACCCCATTGAAAAGTGGGCGAAGGATGTGAACAGACACTTCTCAAAAGAGGACAATTATGCAACCAACAAACTTATGAAAAAAAATCTCATCATCACTAGTCATTAGAGAAATGCAAATCAAAACCACAATGAGATACCATCTCATGCCGGTTAGAATGGCGATCATTAAAGAGTCAGGAAACAACAAATACTGGAGAGGGTGTGGAGGCTTTTACGCTGTTGGTGGGAGTGTAAATTAGTTCAACCATTGTGGAAGACAGTGTAGCTATTCCTCAAGGATCTAGAACTAGAAATACAATTTGGCCCAGCAATCCCATTGCTGGGTATATACCCAAAGGATTATAAATCATTCTACTATAAAGACACATGCACATGTATGTTTATTGCTGGACTGTTCACAGTAACAAAGACTTGGAACCAACCCAAATGCCCATCAATGATAGACTGAATGAAGAAAATGTGGCACATATACACCATGAAATACTATGCCGCCATAAACATGGATGAGTACATGTCCTTTGCAGGGACATGGAAGAAGCTGGAAACCATCATTCTCAGCAAACTAACACAAGAACAGAAAACCAAACACCACATGTTCTCACTCGTGTGGGAGTTGAACAATGAGAACACATGGACACAGGGAGGGGAACATCACACACTGGGGCCTGTTGGGGGTGGGGTCAGGGGGGAGGGATAGCATTAGGAGAAATGCCTAATATAGGTGATGGGTTGATGGGTACAGCAAACCACCACAAAATATATATACCTATGTAAGAAACCTGCACGTTCTGCATATGTACCCCAGAACTTAAAGTATAATTTTTAAAAGTAGGTTAAAAAAGTATTACACACACAGTCTGATGCAAATTTTTGACTTGGCTAGCTTCAAGGCTCTTAAAAGTCTAAGATTCTTATTAAAAATTTCCAACAAAGCCAATTTTAAGAAGCCTATATGGCCAATAAATATTCTTGCTGCACTTTATGGAAATAATCAGGCCAGGTATGATAAGACTAAAACTTATTTTGCATACAAAATTGGTCCTACTATGATTTGTCTTTGATAAAATGATGGACTAGAGAGAAAATTTATGTTCCAAGAGAAAACTATGACATATGATATTAGATTCCAACCGTGATCATTGTTTTAGAGTTTATATTATTTGCCTATAATTTGGGCTGAATCCTGAATTATTTCCTGGCTCCAAGTGTTCCCTAGTGAATCTGAATATAATATATTTTTAAAAACTTGTTTTATCCCATCAGGAATGAGATGTATTTTTGAAGAACTACTTAAACTAGCAATTACAATTCAATTATTATGATTATAGAATCTTGAGATTTCTCTTCCTTCTTGTCAAGGTCTTTACCTGATGTTTGTCTCATTAAAAAAAAATGAGACAGATTACACTCTACTCAAGACTGAAGACATGTACTTTAACCTGTTTCTGTTACCAGTAAACCAAAGTCTTAACTTTCAGAATCTGTCAGGGACCCTGTGTGGTCCCTGGATCAACCACCCATGGGCTTATGAATGTGTTGACCGCTGGCATATGAGAAGTAATTGTCTATTAGGTTATGTGACTCTTCCTCTTTCTATTTATAACTCCAATGTTTCTGAACACTGAAGTAGTTCATCGAAATGACTTTCCAGGATTAGACAAACCATACCTTCAAACCAAGTAGATGAATTTTGGCCTATGTTTGGCAGAAGTCACTTGCAATGGTGGGGAGTAACCTCTCATGAACGTAAAATTAGAAATCTGTCAACCACTCTAGGTTACTTAACAAATGAACTAGCTGAAGCCGTAGCTACCAAACAAAGATCTTTAGACTCTTTAGCCAGGATAGTCATGGATGATGGAATAACTTTAAGCTACATAGTGGTGAAACAGGGAGAAATTCATATGGCACCTAGCTAACACATCATGTTGTGTTTAGATCCATGCATCTTCTGAAGTTGAAACACATGTAAAAAAAAAGACAATATGGGAATTAATTATGACAAATCCTAGGGAAGAGGCTGAAAGAGCTGTAACACAAACAGGGCTGAGACATGCCCCTTGCTTGCCACACTGTGGGCAAAGAGAAGGAAAGAAGAGCTGTGACCCTTTGGGAAGCCCAGACCTTGGAGCTCCCTGAGCCAGGGCTGATTCCCTCTTTGGGGCTCTGTGGTTCCTGGTATCTCGAAGCTTCTGGGTGCCACTGTGTTCCCAGTGTGCCAGCTGTGGAAGCTGCTTGAGGTGCCCGTGGTCCAGCCACAGCCTTGTGGAGAGCTGGCACCCATGTTGGCACCTGGAGCTACCTGCCCCACTGCAGCAGCCAGGAAGTCTGACTGCACAGTGGCCAGACCCCATGCTCTCTCACACACCCCTTGCCACTCTGCGCAGTCTCCCTTGGCAAACACGGGATCCAACCTGGTAGCATGAGCTGAGCACAGCCTGCCAGGCTGAGTGGGGCCCAAGCAAAACTCAGGTAAAGGTGCCACCAGCCGTAGAGGTTTCTGTCCAGAAAAGTGACACTCCAAAGATCACGTAACACCGCTACTCTTCCCAGCCTCTGGAAACTCTCAGTCTACTCTCTATCTTAATGAGTTCAATTGTTTTAATTTTTAGCTCCCATAAATGTGTGAGAACATGCAAAGTCTTTCTGTGGCTGGCTTATTGTACTTAACATAATGTTCCCTAGTTCCATCCATGTTTTTGCAAATGACAGAATCTTATTCTTTTTCATGGCCGAAGAGTACTCCATCGTGTACATGTACTACATTTTCTTTATCCCTTCATCTGTTGATGCACACCTAGGTTGCTTCCAAATCTTGGCTATTATGAATAGTGCTGAAATAAATATGGGAATGCAGATATCTCTTTGATATACTAATTTTCCCTCCCTTGAGTATATACCCAGCAGTGGGATTGCTGTATCATATGATAGTTCTATTTTTAATTTTTTGAGGGACCTCCATATTGTTCTCCATAGTGAATGTACTAATTTACATTGCGGCCAACAGAGTAAGAGGGTTCTCTTTTCCCCACATTCTTGCAAGCATTTGTTATTGCCTCTCTTTTGCATAAAAGCCATTTTAATGGGGGTAAGATGATATCTTATTGTAGTTTTGATTTGAATTCCTCTGATGATCAATGATATTGAGCATCTTTTCATATACCTATTTGACATTTATATATCTTCTTTTTTGTTTTTGCTCATTTTTTGAGACAGGGTCTCACTATGTCATCCAGGCTGGAGTGCAGTGGTATGATGATGGCTTACTGTAGTTTTGACTACCAGGGTTCAAGCAATCCTCCCACCTCAGCCTCCTGAGTAGCTGGGACCACAGGCATGCATCACCATGCCCAGATAATTTTTAAAATTATTTGCTATGTTTTTCAGGTTGGTCTTGAATTCCTGGGCTCAAGTGGTCCACCTGTCTTGGCTCCCCAAAATGCTGGAATTACAGGTGAGAGACACTGCGCCTGACCTGTGTGCCTTCTTTTGAGAAATATCTGTTCAGGTTTTTTGCCCATTTAAATAATTGGATTATTAGTTTTTTTCTTATAGGGTTGTTTGAACTCCTTATATATTCTGGTTATTAATCCCTTGTCAGATATATAGTTTGCAAATATTTTCTTCCATTCTGTGGATTGTCTTTTCACTTTGTCCATTGTTTTCTTTACTATGCAGAAACTTTTGAACTTCATGTGATACCATTTGTTCATTTCTGCTTTGGTTGCCTGAGCTTTTGGAGTATTACTCAAGAAATCTGTGCCCAGACCAATTTCCTGGAGAGTTTCCCTAATGTTTTCTTTCACTAGTTTCTTGTCCTTGATTTAAGTCTTTAACCCATTTGGATTAGATTTTTGTATATAGCGCAAGAGAGGGTTCCAGTTTAATTATTCTGCCAATGACTTTGGGAGGCTGAGGTGGACAGATCATGAGGGCAGGATATTAAGACCATCCTGGCTAACACGGTGAAACTCCGTCTCTATTAAAAATACAAAAACAAAATAATTAGCTGGGCGTGGTGGGGGCACCTCTACTCCCAGCTACTTGGGAGGCTGAGGAGGAGAATGGTGTGAACCAGGGAGGTGGAGCTTGCAGTGAGCCCAGATCGCGCCACTGCACTGCAGCCTGAGCAACAGAGCTAGACTCCATCTCAAAAAAAAAAAAAACTTATTCTGCCAGTGAATATCTAGTTTTCCCAGCACAATTTGTTGAAGAGACTGTCCTCTCCTCCATGTATATTCTTGGCACCTTCATTGAAAATGAGTTAGTTGTAAATGTAAGGATTTATTTCTGGGTTCTCTATTCTGTTCCATTGGTCTATGTGTCTGTTTTATGCCAGTACAATGCTGCTTTGTTTACAATTGCTCTGTAGTATAATTTAACGTCAGGTGATGTGATTCTTCCAGTTTTGTTCTTTTTGCTAAGGATGGCTTTGGGTATTCTGGGTCTTTTATGATTTCATATAAATTTTAGGATTTTTTTTCTGTTTCTGTGAAGAATGTTATTAGTATTTCAATAGGGATTGCATTGAATCTGTAGATTGCTTTGTGAAGTATGTGTATTTTAACAATATTTACTCTTCCAATCTATGAACATGGACTATCTTTCCATTTTTTTTTTGTGTCTTCTTTAATTTTTTTGCGTTGGTGTTCTGTAGTTTTCATCGTAGAGATCTTTCACTTCTTTTTTTACATTTATTCCTAGATATTTTATTTTATTTGTAGCTATTGTAAATGGGATTATGTTCTTGATTTTCTGCTTCAGATTGTTCATTTTTGGCATTTAGAAATGCTACTGAGTTTTGTATTTTGATTTTGTATCGTGTGACTCTGAATTTGTTAATCAGTTCTAAAGGCTTTTTGGTGGAGTCCTTAGGTTTTTCCAAATATAAGATCAAATCACCTGCAAACAAGAAAACAATAATAATTTTACTTCTTTCAATTTGGATGCCCTTTATTGTTTTTCACTTTTCCGAATTGCTCTAGCTAGGACTTCCAGTACTATGTTGAGTAACAGTGTTGGAAGTGGACATTCTTGCCTTGTTCCAGATCTTAGAAGAAAGGCTTTCAGGTTATCTCTGTTCAGGATTAAACCGGCTGTTGATCTGTTGCATATGGTTTTTATTGTGTTGTGGTATGTTCCTTCTAAATCTAGTTTTTTTTAGGGTTTCTTTTTATCACAGGGATGTTGGATTTTATTAAATGCTTTTCAGTGTCAATTGAAATTACCATATGTTTTTTGTCCTTCATTCTGTTGATATGATGTGTCACATTGATTGATTTGCATATGTTGAACCATGTTGGCATCCTTGGAATGAATCCCACTTAGACATGATGAATGGTCTTTTTCATAGAATGATTTTGGAAATACTACAGCATTCTCTGTTTTTGGAATAGTTTGAGTAGGATTGATAGTAATTCTTCCTTCAATGTTTGGTAAAATTAATCAGTGAAGCCATTGGATCCAGGCTTTTCTTTGCTAGGAGATGTTTTATTATGCGTTCAATCTCATTTATCCAGTTCTTCTAGGTTTGTTGTTTGTTTGTTTGTTTTTGAGATGGAGTCTTGCTCTGTCACCCAGAATGGAGCTTGGTACAATCTCAGCTCACTGCAACTCCTGCCTCTCAGGTTCAAGTGATTCTCCTGCCTCAGCCTCTGGAGTAGCTGGGAGTACAGGTGCACACCACCACACCCAGTTAATTTTTGTATTTTTAGTAGAGATGGGGTTTCACCATGTTGGCCAGGCTGGTCTTGAACTCCTGAGCTCAGGTGATCATGTGCCTTGGCTCCCAAAGTGTTGGGACTACAGGCATGGGCCATGGTGCTGGCCATTACTTCCAGGTTTTTCAATTTATTGGAATATAGTTGGTCATAATAGTTTCTAATTATTCTTTGAATTTCTGCAGTATCAGTTGTAGTGTCTCGTTTTTAATCTCTGGTTTTATGTATTTGAGTCTTCTCTCTTTTCTCTTAGTCTGGCTAAATGTTTGTTGATTTTGTTGATATTTTAAAAAAATTAACTTTTCATTTCATTGATATTTTATATTTTTAAATTTCAATTTCATTTATTTCTGCTCTGATCTTTGCTACGTTTCCTTCTACTAATTTCGGTTTTGGTTTGCTCTTGCTTTTCTAATTATTTAAGATGCATTATTAGGTTATTTGAAGTTTTTCTACTTTTTTTGATCTAGGTGCTTTTTGCTATAAACTTGCTCCTTAGTACTGTTTTTACTGCATCCCATGGTTTGCTTTTTTTTTTTTTTTTTTTTTTTGAGACGGAACCTCTCTCTGTTGCCCAGGCTGGAGTGCAGTGGTGCAATTTTGGCTTACTACAAGCTCTTTCTTCTAGGTTCATGCCATTCTCCCACCTCAGCCTTCTGAGTAGCTGAGACTACAGGTGCCCGCCACCATGCCCGATTAATTTTTGTTTTTTTTTTTTTTGTATTTTTAGTAGAGACAGGGTTTCACCGTGTTAGCCAGGATGGTCTCGATCTCCTGACCTCGTGATCCACCCGACTCGGCCTCCCAAAGTGCTGGGATTACAGGCATGAGCCACTGAGCCCGGGCTGTATCCCATAGGTTTTGGTTTGACTTTAAAGTTTTTCTTTTCTCAAAAACTCAGTGTCATGGTACCGGCTTCTAGTGCTTTGGGCAGTGAGACCCTTTTACTTGATAACAGTGGTAGCTGGGACAACTTGGAAATGTAAATAAATAAACAGCATCTAGATTGGAAAGGAAGAAGTACAGTTATCTTTATGTACAGATGACATGATCTCGCATTTAGAAAATCATAAGAAATTTACTAAAAAGTGTTAGGACTCATGAACAAATTTAGGAATGTAACACTATATAAGATTGGTATACAAAAATAACTGTCTTTCTTTACCAAGAAATCAAGAATCCAAAAATGGAATTACAAAAATAAATCTTGTTACAATAGAATTAAAACTGGGATAACTTTAACATAAGAAGCTTAAGCTTGAACAGTAAAAACTACAATATATTGTTAGTGTTGGAAACACCCAGGTACCATCCCTGAGCATTCTCTCCTTGGCTCTGAGGACTTTACCTTCATGGGGTGAGGAAAGGGATTTCATTCTTGGCTTTTACATTATATTAGGTGGGTTCGGGGTGAGTTATTTGCAAGTCAAATGAGTATTACAATCTCTACTTTTATGTGTAAGAGACTGAGGCCCACAAAGAGAGGGAATGGCAATCCATATCCTGGAAGGCGAATTGTCAGGCACTGATTTCCCCTATGTAACCCCTGCCAATCATCGTGTATTCAAAGGATCCCCAGATACCTTACCAATAGGTGTTCAAGACAGAGGCCTGTAATCTAGGCTTCTGAGAAAACAAGGTTAGAGATTCCAATATTGGAGACAACAGGGCTCTGGGAAGATTAAGATTGAGTTTTCTGGATCTGCAGAATAGAGTCACTGAGGACCAATTGCAAGATCAGAGGATATGAAAGAACAAGTCAGGACATGCTTAGGAAAAGAGAATACCAGGGATAGGTTTTAGGCAAGAGTCACACTGAGGAAGGGAAGGTTCTTGGCATCGCTCAGGAAGGAATCCAAAAGCAAGCCTGTGGTGGAAGAAAGCAGCTCTATGGAGGCATTGGCAGTGTTACAGCCCTGTGTCCACTCCGGCAGGGCAGGGAGACCTCCGTGTGTTGTGCTCCCAGAGCAGCAGCCTAGGGGTGGCTTGTAGTCATTTTTATAATTCACTTTTAATGGCATGCTAATTAAGGAGCGGGTTACTCAGAAATAGCTAGAAATGAGCAGTAACTTCCAGCTGCTTCCATGGCAAGGGGTGGGACTTCCCATGCTGCCATGGCATTGTCAAACTGTCATGGCACTGGTGGGAGCATCTTCTGGTGATCTGAGGCGTGAGGTGCTTTTGCTGCTTCTCCCAGTTTCCTGCATGCCTCTTACCTGAAAGCCCTTCACACCCCCATCTGCCCACTTACGAACTTCACTGCTCTTTCACCCCACTCCCGTTTCACATGCACTCCCACATCAAGCCAGAGCATTCAAGCCGGCAATTTCCCTGTTAGGAACCTCGGTGATAGCCGGAGCTCTGAGAAACCCCTAGGCAGAACCCCTTGCCTAGTTTGTGGCAGACATCAGGGAAGGAAAGGCAAAGTTCTCGTCTTTCTCACAATAAATAAATAAAGATAGGTAGATTTGACTGATTGGTGGATGGATGAAACGTGGGAGTTTATGGGCAAATATTTATCAGACACTGGAAGTGTAAGTTGCCACAAAGATTATGGAGTGCACCTGTCGTATGACCCTGTTATTTTATCCTAGTATATACACTAGAGCATTTTTCCTGCGTAAATTGTAGGCTCACAAATTAGTTTAGTGAGAGAAAAGATAACAGATTGGAAGAGAATTACCATATTCATTAGTTGTGTTTTTAAAATTTAAAGTAAAATAGAGACTTTTTTCATGCTTTCGAATGCATCTATAAAAAATAGACTTGAGGGCTGGGCGTGGTGGCTCAAGCCTGTAATCCCAGCACTTTGGGAGGCTGAGGAGGGCAGATCACGAGGTCAGGAGTTTGAGACCAGCCTGACCAACATGGTGAAACCCCATCTGTACGAAATATGCAAAAATTAGGCGAGTTTGGTGGCGCCCGGCTGTAATCCCAGCTACTCAGGAGGCTGAGGGAGGAGAATTGCTTGAACCTGGGAGGCGGAGGTTGCAATGAGCCGAGATTCCACCATTGCACTCCAGCCTGGGTGACAGAGCGAGACGCTGTGTCAAAAAAAAAAAAAAAAAAAAAGTTACTCATTAATAGCATAGACCAATTGGCCTCTCTTGAAATTTCTCCATTATTTTCACGATGTCTCAGGCTGTGAAACCAGGATTTAATAAAGAACCAGAATGCCACAACTGTGTCATGTGGATAGGGACCAGTCCTGATCCATTAAGTCCGGGTGTCTGGGTAACTGGACTCACTGCTGGGCAAAACAGAATGTCCGGCGTGCGTTCCTAATCGGGGAACGCAGACCTTCATGGGAAATGTAGTGTCACCTTCCAATGATGTTACCATGAAGGACCTTGGGAACCAGCTTTTCTCTCTGCGCATGCGCCACCCCGCCCACTCCGCCATTTTCCTCCGGAAGTGCGCAACCCAGAGGCTGTCCTGCGGCTGGGCAGGCATGGGGCTTGGTTCTATGTCCCTGCGGGTGGGTGCGAGGGTGAAGAGGAACCCGTGGGCCTCGGGGGATCCCGGGGGGCCGGACCAGTGTTCCCCAGTTGTGGGAGCAGAGGCGTGGGCGCATCGCAGGTGGGTGGGGCATGACGTGCAGGTGCGGGCTGCAGACTGTGGCGGGGGCTGGGAGGACAGGCTTGGGATCCCGGCAGTGTAGCGGGTTCCAGAGACGCAGGAGCACGTAGGCGAGGCCGGTGGCCCTGGGCCCCGAGTCTGCAGGCCAAGCTCCTGTCCTGCCGCTGAGGGACCCGGTTACCAACCCGCATGTCGCTCATTTTGCCCAACTGTCCCGGTGCTAACACACAGTTCTCGGGAGATGTTCCCCATTCCCAGAGGAGTAGTGCGAAATGCGTGCGCCTCTAGTCTTAAACTGGGAGTTTGTATTAGTTGGGTTTCCTGGTTTCTCTTTAGCAAGTGAAGTTTGTGGTTCCCTCCTTCACTGTGTGACCTGCCTAGTCCTCCTGGGTTGCATTTACAGAAGTTTATACGAGACCTAGTTTCCAGGGAAGAACTCACTGATTCCGTGAGGGAGATGGCGTAATGGATGATGGTCTTCAGCCTTAAGGGTACTTCAGTCTTAACTGTGTGTTACAAAGTTTGAAAGGGAGGGTTCCCTATAAATAAGAAGCGCACTTGAAAGAACAGCCGTCTGGTCTAACCTCTCACTGGTGCTTCAGAGGAGGAAAAAAGGTCACAGGTGAAGATCCCAGTTTTCCTCGCTAAGGAAATATTAATTCTGCTCCCTAGAATGCACAAGATTTGCAAAGACTAGGTGATAGTAGAAGGTTTGGACGAATTTTCAGAAGGTTGAGGTGAATTCAGCTGAGAAGAACAGGCAAGGACCTAGGAAATATTCCTTACTCGAAGGGGCCTGAAAGTGTGGTCTGTGGTACAGGAGTGACCTGTCATACTTGAGAAGATTAGAATATTCTCCAAACACAGTCCCATTCCTTCAACCTTAGCTCGTTGTTTCCAGCGTCTGAGATATATATATTAAACCTAGTCCATCACCAAATTTAGCATTAGATTATGAAGTTCTATTGATTGTATTTGATTGGTAATTGAAGATTTTCTCCCCCTACGTAATTTTCTTAAAAACACAGAAGTGAATTCTGTTCACCTAGGTGTAACAGTTAATACTTGCGGTTTAAGGAACTAATTAAACCTTACTGGCTTATAGAAAACAACCACCATTTTATTTGTTTGAAGTTCTGTGGATCTGCATTTTGGTGTGGTGGGTTCAGCTGGGTAGTTGATATATTTGTGTTGCCTGTATCACAGAAGAGGCCTTAGTCACCTGGTGCCTTGACTGAGCCTGGTTGGTTTAAGATAGTTTCCTTCACAATCTGGTGGTTTGTGGTGACTCTTGGCTAGACCCTGTGTTTCCAACAGGGTATCTCCAGACCTCTTCACAATATGACTGTGTCCAAAAAGGCAAGAAACAATGGATATTTGCATCAAATTTTCCATTGTCCATTCACTGGACAAGTCAGATGGAAAAGCCCAATTTATTGTCAGAGCATAATATGAGGGCTTGGATACAGGGAAAGGTGTTATTGGGAAACGTGAGTAGAATGGTGTACTGCAGGAAGTACATATTATGTACATTTTAAAAAACGTAACTGTAGGCCAAAATTGCTGGTTTGCAAGATGCACTTTCCATGATGTTCAGGTATAGAAAAGCAAGATGTACTGTCATGGGAACACTCATATGAAGTTATTTGTGGAATCTACATATTAATAGGAAAATAGTTAATACAGCCCAGTATATTTCTATAACATTTATTTTAGTGAACTTATAATGTTTCTTTGTATTAAGTTATTAGATTATATCTTTAGGTAATATTGTTACTAAATTAGTAGGTAATACATATTTTTATTCGAAAATAAATTGTGCATCTAATGTCTACCAATTAATGTACTTGTAGATGTATCTTATCGTAGCTTGAGTCTTTGCTGCCCCTAATGAGGCATGAAGGACTCTTCTCCCACAGGGAAGTTTTTCTTTTTCAGCGGGGAGGAGGGCTTTCCCAGGTAATGTGTCCAGAGTCTTGGGCAGAAGACTCTGGGACCACACCACACCAGTTCTCTCCTTAATTCACGTCATTTATCTTCTCTCCCAGCTATGTTTCCAGTGTCCTCTGAGTGTTTCCAAGAGCAACAGGAAACGAATAAATCTCTGGTGAGTTGTTTATTTGTTCTTCACTTTGTTTTACACTGTGTTTTCTGAGTTTATGGGTGTCTGTGAATTAAAAAGGAAAAGTAGAAATAAGTTAAAATTCAGTTTGAAGGAAATATACATAAATAAGTTAAAGCTGACCTGTAGATACAGGCAGGTTATAAGAGCTTAGAGTTGTCTAAGTTGAGTGCAAATTTTCCTCTGATATTTCTGATGCCGAGACAAAAAAGGCAGTCATGTTTGTTACGTGATTGGAATGGAACCGGAGAAGAGAGCATGTTGTGTTCTTGTAGGACAGGAAAGATTGTGTGCACCAAGACTGAACCACCACCTTCATTGGTGACATAGATTATGTGCTGGGACATATTTCACACCGGCCTGGCAGTAAACACTTTTAGTGTTGTGCAGTGGAAACGGTCATCTTCCGCTAAAGCACGGCGTGTTGTGCAGTAGAAATGGTCATCTGCCGCTAAAGTACAGCTTCCATCATAAGGTATGCTCCTTGCTCAATGAGTGTGGTCCCAAAGAGCTTTTGGGTGGTCCTCCTTGATTCATGGATGAAACCCGGAACATCTTGAGGACTGAGTTAACCATAGATCCTTGAATAACTCTCCAGTTATTTAGTTTCTTAGTTTATCTCTACATGCAGGGTGTGCAGCAGCCTGTTCAAAGTCATATTTTCTGGGAAATATTTCCAGTGTTTATTTACACTTTAGCCCACTCTATGTAGTCTTATTTCTTCTAAACTCACCATTAACCTAAATAATAGTCAAATTTAGCGGGACTGTATTTGCCTTACTCAAGTCTTCTACCATAGTTGAAACTGTCGTACCCAAGTGAGTTAGAGAGAAATGCCACACATTGAGACGAATTCAGGAGTCCTTTATTAGCCAGTGACTGACAGATGGCTAATGCACGAAATTCTCTCGGCCCCGAAGAAGGGACTAGATTTTCTTTTATACTTTGGTTTAGAGAGGGGAGGGGGGATTCTAGCTGCAGCAACTTTACAGAAGATAAAACAGACAAAAAAGTTAAAAAGACAGATGGTTACAGGAAAACAAACTGTTCCAGGTGTAGGGGCTTTAAATTCACCACAAAGTGATAGGTGAGGGGGCTCTGGGCATTATCTGCTGGACAAATGTGGGGGCTTTATTATACTATCTCTGAGTAAATTGCTGGGAACTGCGGACAGCGCTTGCCTCAGCACTTTATCAGTTAATTGCACTCTTTGATATGTTGAAAATCAGCTTGCACAAGTTAAAGTCCTTGAGGAAAGGGGGTGGGTAAGGAGTCCTTGATGTCTTGTAAATGAAGGAGCCAAATGGAGTTTGTCTGGTTTTCTCAGCTAAGGGAGAGTCTATTAATATTAAAAACAAGGTTAGCTATCTAAGGAAGAGTCTATTCATGTAAATACAACGTTGGGTATTACAAAACGTCTGCTCATGATCTGGAAATTCTTCTGTGTTAGTTCTGTTAAAAGAAAAACTTTAAAGGAGTTTAATTGAGCAATAAACGATTCACGAATCGGAAAGTCCCCAGAATCACAGCAGATTCACATGGACTCCAGTGTAGTCATGTGGTGGAAGAAGATTTATAGACAAAAGGGAAGTGGCATACCAAAATCGGAAGTGAGGTACAGAAACAACTCAGCATTTGCCTTGTTTGAACACAGTTTGAACATTTGGCAGTGCCTGAGTGGTTGAAGTTTGGCCATTGGGATTGGCCGGGATGTAGCTGTTGTTCCAGGTGCATACACTCATGTTAGGTTTTCATTCTTGTCTACCTGTTAAGGTAGGTTGCAGTTCATCCACAAGGACTCATATATATAATTATGGAGTCCTTCTCAGGGCATACTTAGTTCACTTTAACAATGTCTTCCCTTTGGTTATTTTCTCAATTTTGAGAGATTGGCCAAAACTTCAGTCACTGGTGTCACTATTACCGTTGCAAATATACTTACTTGGTTTAGAAACCCACTGGGAAACAGACCAGTGAGATTTGAAAAGGTGGAACAAGGACTTGAGTAGAAGGTATCTTCTTATGCTGGAACGTCCTGTTTACAGGAGAAAAACAAAACCTGGTTTGTTCTAGGATTTATGTGTTTCCTTAAAGTCTTAGTTTGATTATGTTACATTTAGCATGAGTGACTCCATTTTGGTTTGGTTTGGTCTGTTGGGACCTCTTGCATGAGCTTAGTTCAAAACAATGGCCTCCTATAATTTTTCTTAAAAAATTCCTCCTTTTGGCTGGGTGCGGTGACTCATGCCTGTAATGTCAGCACTTTGGGAGGCCGAGGTGGGGAGATCAGGAGATTGAGACCATCCTTGCTAATACGGTGAAACCTCGTCTCTACTAAAAATACAAAAAATCAGCCAAGCGTGGTGGCAGGTGCCTGTAGTCCCAGCTACTCAGGAGGCTGAGGCAGGAGAATGGCCTGAACCCGGGAGGCAGAGCTTGCAATGAGCCGAGATCATGCCACTGCACTCCACTCTGGGCGACAGAGCAAGACTTTGTCTCAGAAAAAAAAAAAAAATCCTCCTTTTCAGTCAAGTTCTCACTTAGTTGAGAGTGTGACCAAAATATAGGGCCTTAGCATTACTCTTAGTTACCATTGTTTTGGGTTTCTGGTTTAGTGCATCACTCCCATTGTTTTGGGTAATGGTTTTAGCACGTCACTCCCATTGTTTTGGGTTCTGGTTTTAGCATGTCACTCCCATTGTTTTGGGTTTCTGGTTTAGCACCTCACTCCCATTGTTTTGGGTTCTGGTTTTAGTACATCATTCCCATTGTTTTGGGTTCCGGTTTTAGTACATCAGTCCCATTGTTTTGGGTTTCTGGTTTAGCATGTCACTCCCATTGTTTGGGGTTTCCGGTTTAGCATGTCACTCATAGGTTACATTGTCCTTATGGTTGCACATTTTTTTTAATCTCTTGTCATTCCAGTTGAAGAGACACCATTTGACATTTTAGAGATGGCTGCATGCAAACTCTTAAAACATTTGAGTAAGTACGGTGCACCAGGGAGACTCTTATGGCTATTGAGATAACACCAAGAATTTGGTATATGCTCCTTACTCAGGTTCCCCATAAATCAAACCACCTAAAATCAAATAGATTAAAGAATGGATTAGAAAAAGAGTTTACTTGCTTAACTAAGTGGGTTTTTCTGTTAATTCCCCACAACCAAATCTTTATAATACCCATTTTCTCCATATGCTATAAGTGTTAGCAGCTTCACAGATACTTAAGAGTCTCATGATAGTAGAGAAGTGTTGATCTGTGATCTTGGGAAAAGCTGTTCACGTTAAGGATGCCATCTTCTTCTGGTGGGAACTGTCCTTGTTAGCTTTACCTTAAGAGTTCCAATGGGTATATGGTTCCGAGTGTGGAGGGACCCTTCTGAGTTGTAAGACTATGAACCCAAAGTTTAAGGTTTTAAAGTTTTGCCGTCATGTGGATGGCAAGGGCAGTCCTTCTCTGATGTTCTCAGAAGATCCAGTCATCAGGTTCTAGATTTTAAAGGGGTTGGCTGTCCTCTGTGAACCATAAAAGGCTTTCTTTAGCTGGTGAAAACACACTTCAGCATAATAATCTACTGTTTTAAGGTCAACCCTCTTGCATGGAAGAGCTTTTATACAATCAGAAAACATGCACTGAAGATGACAACCGAATGAAGTCCCTTTATAAAATGTTTAAATGGCCCATCAGGTAACCAAATGTACCTGAAGTTTTGATTGTTTTCCTAGGAATATAGGTTTGACAAACCAAACATTGATTATAAACTATTTTAGCAATTTAGAGATCACCACACCAATATATTTAATTTGGATCATTTTCTCTTTCCATGATGAGTTATGGAATGCAGAACTTTTAATAACAAAAGTTTTAAGGACTTAAGAAGGACAAGGTGGCCATCCTGGTTCTTCATAAGTCTGTGCTTAATTAACATTAGACTTCCATCCTCTTGAATACCAGCTGTTTCTTCAAATTAGGTGCATGGCACTGGTAACTGATGAGTTATAGGTAATTTGGCTTAGACCATGGAGTTTATTTAAATTATATATCTAAACAATTTCAATATTCATGATTTAGCATGCAAATCTGGCAAAGTATTTCCTTGATATTCAGTTTTTGTTTTACTTGGGTTAGCAGTTTTATAAACCAGTTGGTCTTCTTATTAAACTTTAGGAATTTTTTTTTTTTTTTTTTTTTTTAGACAGAGTCTCACTCTTTTACCTAGGTTGGAGTGCAGTGGCACAATTTTGGCTCACTGCAACCTCCGCCTCCTGGGTTCAAGTGATTCTCCTGCCTCAGCCTCCCGAGTAGCTGGGATTACAGGTGCACACCAGCACACCCGGCTAATTTTTGTATTTTTAGTAGAGGTGGGGTTTCACCATTGACCATGCTGGTCTTAAAACTTCTGACCTCAAGTGATCCACCGGCCTCAGCCTCCCAAAGTGCTGGGATTGCCAACGTGAACCACTGCACCCAGCTTAACTTTTGAGAATTCTTAACCAGTCCAATTATTGGGGCGTCGGGGAACTTATGGGGAATTTTTACCCGTGATATTAAAGTTATTAGAAACCTGTGTTCAGGAGTGTTTTTTACGGTCCTTTTCATTCTTTCATGAATCTTCTATTCTAGAATTTTGCATGCTTCTGAAGTTTTTAGAAACTGCTTCACCATTAAGCAATTAACTGTGCAAATGACTTTAAATAGTTATAGTTAAAGACAATTGGTAAGGAAATTTGGTTATTTCTGTAGTCCACAATAACTTAATAACCATAATTAGGGTGGATGTGGTGGCTCATTCCTGTAATCCCAGCTCTTTGAGAGGCCAAGTTAGGTGGATCACCTGAGGTCAGGAGTTTGAGACCAGCCTGGCCAACATGGTAAAACCCTGTCTCTACTAAAAATAAAAAAATTAGCCGGATGTGGCGACAGTTGTCTGTAATCCCAGCTACTTGGGAGGCTGAGGCAGGAGAAATGCTTGAATCCAGGAGGTGGAGGCTTCAGTGAGCCTAGATCACACCATTGCACTCCAGCCTAGGTGACAAGAGTGAAACTCTGTCTCAAAACAAACAAAACAGGTAATTATGATAGATAGCATATAGGCATATTAGAATTTTAGAATCCTGGCCAGGTGCAGTGGCTCACGCCTGTAATCCCAGCACTTTGGGAGGCCAAGGCGGAAGGATCACAAGGTCAGGAGATGAGACCATCCTGGCTAACACAGTGAAACCCCGTCTCTACTAAAAATACAAAAATTAGCCTGGCATGGTGGTGGATGCCTGTAGTCCCAGCTACTCAGGAGGCTGAAGAAGGAGAATGGCATGAACCCAGGAAGCGGAGGTTGCAGTGAGCTGAGATTGTGCCACTGTACTCCAGCCTGGGTGACAGAGCAAGAGTTCGTCTCAGGAAAAAAAAAAAAAAAAAAAAGAAGTTTAGAAATCCTATACAATTTTAGAATGGATAATTGATAAACTAAATATAACCTGAAGAAGTTTCAACATTGTGTTTCATTTTGACAGTGCTACCCATGTGACTTAACATGTTAAATAGTCCTGTTTACCTCTCTTTTGGGTGCTTCAAGGGCTTCTGTAGTATCCCAAAGTTAGAGGTCAGAAAAGACAATTTTGAAGTTGAAATTTGATTTTGGGAAGGCTATTAAATATATTAAAGTTTAAACACTTGATGTTATGAAATAGAATTCCAGGTCACCGTAAGTCATTCATTTACCTAAAATCATGACTTAAAAAAGTTTTAAAGGGCAAAAATCTTTACTCATTGATAGAGGGAAGACTTATCTTCACAAATAATCTGCCTCGTTTTTCCTTTTTTTTTTTTGGTAGTTTCTTTAAAAGGCAAACAAATTTTTCATTATTTTTTAATATTATCTGAACATCTTTAAAGAGAGAAAGCCAAATGTCACCCACTTTTTCATAAAACCTTATAGACAAACCTATTATTCTTTCTTTTTTTTTGAGATGGATTTTCCCTCTTGTTGCCCAGGCTGGAGTGCAATGGTGTGATCTCGGTTCACTGCAACCCCCTGCCTCCCGGGTTCAAGCGATTCTCCTGCCCCAGCCTCCTGAGTAGCTGGGATTAGAGGCATGCACCACCATACCCAGCTAATTTTGTGTTTTAAGTAGAGATGGGGTTTTTCCTTGTAGGTCAGGCTGGCCCTGAACTCCTGACCTCACGTGACCCACCTGCCTCAGCCTCCCCAAGTGTTGGGATTACAGGCATGAGCCACTGCGCCTGGCCATTTTTTTTTTTTTTTTTAAAGATTGCATCTTGCTCTGTCACCCTCCTCACCACATTATAGCTCTGGGGGCCAAGCTGCATCACAATGGAAAATCATGGAATCACAGGAAGAATCCACTCAGCTTTGTAAGATGCTGCCCAAGGGGTTGCTTGGAGTAACCAAATTAACATTTTTCATTCCGCCCAGAGCAAAATACATGTGACAAAACATAGACACAAGCCACTTTGCTCAGCACCCAGTATCAAACTTGTAAGACTCAAACTTGCTCCCAGATGGGCCGTGCCATCTCTAAATCTTTTTAGAAGCTTCTGCATATTAATAGGCATCCCTAGATGAGACTAATTTGGGAGCCCTCATTTTTGAATGCACTTCAGGGTATTATTCATTTGGAACGTTCCACTGTAAGTTATCTTTAGTAAGATTTTGCCATTTCTGTAAGACTTTGCTGCTTCCCAGGCCTAAAGTATTAGCGAGAAGGAACTTAGTTTTCCAGAAATTAAGGATCCTATTTTTACCTAAAATATTGGCTTTACTCCCAGGTTCCCTTCATTAACTTAGCCAATGATTTTTTTTTTTTCCTGCCTTAGCGTGTGAGAAAAATGAAACAAAGGGGTAGAACACAAAAATCCCTGTGAATTTTCAAAAGCCAAATTTTACAACCTTCCAATATTATCATTTACTACCACTTTCCTTCTGACCCAGTCAGATGTAGGAGGCCTCTAACTGGAACTGGATTCAAGCCAGTTAACTACTGGATCAAATCTGATCCTGGACCCAGTCCCGTTTCTGTCATAACTTCTAAAACATCCATCCAGTCATGGCTGGATAGCTGTTTGGAACAGAAATTTGCTCAAAGAAACTCAGAGCTCAAAACACAAATCCATGGAGCTCTGAAATCTGAGAGAGAATTTACCATGATCCCCAGCTGCTGCAAGAGGTCAAAGGACACAAGTGTTACAGAATCCTGAGGTGTCACTTTTCTGCCTGTAACCTCTGGCTGGTGGAGACTTTACCTGTGTTTTGCTTGGGCCCACTGGGTTTGTTCTGTCCACTCGGCTCATGCTAGTGGTCTGGATCCCACACCTGCCAAGGGCGAGCTGGGTACAGAGCAGTGAGGGATGTGTGAGCAAGCGAGAGGCCGACTGCAAACAGCTTCCACTGTAGGTATCAGGGAATGCAGTGGCACCCGGAAGCTTGGAGATGCAGGACATGCAGAGCCCCAAAGAAGGTGTCACAGCCCTGCCTGGGGGAGCTCCTAGGTCTGTGCTCCCTGAAGGGACACAGCTCTTCTCTCCTTCTGTCTTCTCTTCTTGCCTGCAATTTGGCAAGCAAGGAGCGCGTTTCAGCCCTGTTTATATTACACCTCTTTCAGCCCTGCTAGTTGGCAGGTCCCGAGTTCTTGTCCTGAGTCCAGGAAAATTGAGGTATGTGGACAAGTAGAAGGTGTCCAAGGTGAAGAGGTGCTTTATTGAGCAAACAGTACAGCTCAGGGGAGACCTGCAGTGGGTAGCTCCTTTCTGCAGGCAGGTCATCCCAACGTCTGTTCAGCTCTCAGCAGCTGAGAGGAGACACATGGTGGGTAGCTGTGCCCATAGTGCCCAGGCCGTTCAAGCTGAGCCACTCTTGGCCCCACCTCAGCCTCCCTCCTGTGCTTGCCAGTGCCGAAAGTCTGGAGGGGGCCAAGGTGGCAGGGGGCTGGCATGTCAGCACTGCCCTGAGCTTGCACAAACCGGGCTGAGTTGCGACTGTGCCCGGGTTTGGCCTCAACTTGGATCCGAAGTTGGAGTGGGCTCTGGGAGCAGAGAGATGCCAGGTGGCGGGACCAGGTACAACTGAGCCTGCGGGGCAGGGGGGCTTGCTGGGCCTCTGAGAGTGCAGAGATGCCCGGGTTTGCAGTCATGGCTGGATGGCTGCAGCTGTGTCTGGGAAGGCAGGGCTCCTGCCTGACAATTTAGAAGGGGCAGGTCTCCCACCCGTTCCTGGCTCCCACCAGCTTTGAGGAGCTCACAGCCCCAGCCACTCCTCCCCACTGCAGCCGGTGTCTCCATAGCAACTGCTCCACGTGGGCCACTGCTGCCATCACAAACGGGTCCTTGCAGGTTCCTTCCTTATACCTCAGCACTCTGGGGGTCATTAGAAGCCCTAGCAACACTGCTCACAACACTGCTCCAGAGGCCCTGGCGGTCCTGCTCCCACAGATCCCACTTCTGACACCATCTATTAAAAGAAAATCTTCAGCTGAATTAAATTGAAAGGAACTTAATTGAGCAATGAATGATTCACGAATCAAGCAGCCCCCAGAATCACAGCAGATTCAGTGAGACTCCAGCACAGACACATGGTGGAAGATTTATAGACAATGAAGGGAACATGATGTACAAAAATCTGAAGTGAAGAGTGAGGTCTAGAAGCAATTGGGTCCATTATGGTTCTCAGCAGTGAGGTCCAGAAATAACTGGACTGGTTACAGTGCTCAGCATTTGCCTTATTTGAACACAACTGAACACTCAGCAGTGTGTGAGTGGCAGAAGTTTGGCTATTGGGATTGGCCAGAACTCAGCTATAGTTGGAGGTGCATACTCCTAAGTTAGGTTTTCAGTCTTTCTACCTATTAAGTTAGGCTGCAGTTTGTCCACAGGGACTCAAATCTAGAAGTACAGAGTCCTTCCCAGGCCATATTTAGTTCACTGTAACAGTTCCTATTATGACCTCACTGACAGTTCTTTTTCTCTGAATTTCCCTTTCTTCTCAGCAGCTTATCTAAATGTTCCGTTGGTCCCTGTTCATCCCGCCCTGCAGTTCTCCTTGAGTGATTCAGCCCTTTGTGGTTTGCGGTCCTGTTTCTCTACAGCTTGGACGTCTTCAGTCTTTCCATCGTAGGTTTAACTCTCTGTTGAATGCTTCTTTGTAGCTATCCAAAAGTTACCTTAAGCTCAAAAAATTCAAAGTGAAAGCCACATCCTCCTCTCTTCCCTTTTGTGTATGGTATTACTACCATGCAGCCAGTGACCCAAAATGGGATTTCTTCTGGACTTTTCTTGCTTAGATTCAGGCTCATCTGGTGTCAAGCCTTGTTACTTTTGTTTCCTTGTTCTTTTATTTCTAAATTTTTTTTTCTTTTGAGACAAAGTTTCACTCTTGTTGCCCAGGCTAGAGCGCAGTAGTGTGATCTTGGCTCACTGCAGCCTCCACCTCCCGGGTTCAAGCAATTCTCCTGCCTCAGCTCCTGAGTAGCTGGTATTACAGGCATGTGCCACCACGCCCTGCTAATTTTGTATTTTTAGTAGACATGGGGTTTCTCTGTTTTGATCAGGGTGTTCTCGAACTCCCGACCTCAGGTGATCTGCCCGCCTCAGCCTCCCAAAGTGCTGGGATTACAGGTGTGAGCCACCGTGCCTGGCCTGCTTGTTGTTTTCATCTCATCCTGATTTCCGAATACAGGAGAGGAGCTGAGTTGGTGTTCACTAACAAGCACAGAAGCTTTGTTATGTTTACAGTGTTTTTACAGTGTTATTCTTGGCAAAACCTGAAGGGTGTGTTTGTGGGGTGATGAGGTTCAGTCCGCTGTGACCTGTGCATCTGGCCAGCATTGTGGTGACATCCTTAGGAATCCATGGGGAAAGAGAAAGCATTCAGGAGTTGGTCACGTTTGACAAGGGCCAATAAAGAAATATGCAAAGACAAAAAACAAGAAGAACATTGTCGTATTTTCTACCTTTTGTTTATATAAATTTATGTCAATGATTCTAGCTTATGTTAATATGCAATGTATACAATATGCTAACATATACAATATGTGTTTATAGTTTAAACATTTCTGTCATGTTTACAGATTCTTTAAAGATTATATCACGCTTCCTATTTCAGATAGCTGCTTAAAATGAGTAAGGAAAAACGGATGTGTGCATCAGTTCTAACTGTTTATGGACTAAAACTAGTTGATTTCTTGGTTAAGAACAAAAAGTGACAACCTAATTAACTGAAAATTTTAAGAAGGCAATTATAGTTTTAGCTTTAACGTAAAATATTAACTATGCTCCATTCTTGCATTTTTAACTTAATACTCAATATAAATCGCCACATGCCATGTTTCAGATCAAGGTTTTACTTGTGATCTCTCATGAGTTTTTCAAGGTTTTAATTATCTGCAATGTAACAACGTACCAGTAACCTTACTGGCTTAAACCAGGAATTTATTCTTTTTACGTGTCACAATTTTCTGGGTCAAGACACTGGACAGGGTGGTGTGGGTTGGCTGCTTCATGATGTCCCTGGTCTCATCTGGAAGGACTCTAGTGGCTGCGGTCGTGAAGCAGGCATCCAGAAGGAGTCTAGTGGCTGGGGACATGGAGCAGGCACCCAGCCCTCTCTTTGTGGCCAGCACGGACTTGCTTCCATTCTGGCAGCGTCAGGTAGTCAGGTTTGTCTGGCTTCTCCAAGGGTGTGTGTCCAAGAGGCCCAGGCAGAAGCTGTAAGGCCTCTCATGATCATCCCTCAGAAGTCCCAGAGCATCTCTCCTGCCACACTGTCCAGTCGTACTCATCACTGAGACCAGCCATGATTCAAGGGGGGAATGTGATTAGATTCCACCTCTTGATGAGAAGCATAATAGGAACCTGCAGCAGTCTTTAATAAACCACAGCTTGTCCTCTGGCCACAAACTATTAACGTTTCTCCCACATGAAAATTATGCTTTGCCCCTCTCAAGAGCCCCAGAATGGTTTTCCTTATGGCACTGGCTGGTAGCCCAACTGAATCCTGAATCAGGTTGTGGTGGCCTGTCATCTGCACCCACACACACTCAGCCGCAGTGAGGACTGAATCAGGTTGTGGTGGCCTGTCTTCTGCCCCCGACGCACTCAGCCGCAGTGAGGACTGAATCAGGTTGTTGTGACCTATCATCTGCGCCCACACACTCAGCCACAGTGAGGAAACTGGTGTGAAAACAGTCGGCATTTCCCTTTAGAAGCGGTTGGTGGGAGGCAGGAGGGAGGTGCTGCCCTGCAGACCCCGTCTAACAGTTGGTCATTCCCATGGGGCGCCTGTTAGAGTTCTGTGGTTAGTGCCCAGTCCTGGTCCCTTAGAATGGCGCCCAGTCCTCGTCCCTGAGAACGGCGTTTGTGTCCTTTTACTCCTCCTTCTGGGCTTTTGTCATTCTCCATGTTCTTTTTCTTTCAGTGCCTGGGTTGCCGCCATTGACCAACTTTCTCTGCCTTTTTCTTATGGTCAATAGGGTATTCAATGGCTTCTTTTTCATTTTTTTTACCTTTCTTTTTTTTTTACTTTGGCCTTTTGAGACAAGAAATTATTTCTTTATATTTTCTCTAAATTTTGTTTGAAAACTGAATCTCCTTCTTTAGATCATGTCCCTCTCCTGTCATATTTATTCAGTGACAGTTAGGGCAGGCTGGTAGCACTTTCCACGTTCTTCCCAGATGTCTCCTTAGGCAGATCCCTGAGATGGTGCAGTGCCCTTTCAGTTTCCATGTAGTGGCCATAGTTTTCCCACAGTCCCTCAGCACATAACTCTCAGGCCTTTTCTCCAGTTTCCAATGACATTTTCTCACCGTCCTTCAGGCCCTGACCCAGAGTCTTGATGCCCTTCCAGGTTGCATGAATGGTCTCCCTGAGGCCATGTCAGCCTCACAGTCATGGCACATATTGTAGCTTCTGATTACCACAGTGGCTTATTTCCAGCTACCATATTCTGTTCCAGTTATCTATTCTGAAGAAACCATCCCCAAAACTTGGCAGCTTAAAACAAATCATTATTACTTTTTTTTTTTTTTTTGGCTTAGAGAGTGTTGGTGGCCAGCTCATCTCACACACAGTTGCAGCCAAGCTGGATTGTGTGAAAGCACAGCGGGGTGGTGTTCAGGGTGGCTCACTAGTGGTTGGGAGTGGATGTTGCTGGAGGCTCACTAGTTGTTGGGAGTCGGTGTTGCTGGAGGCTCAGTGGGGGATGTCAATGCGTATAGCTAGTCATGGACTGGCCGTGTGGTTTCCATCATGGGGTCTCAGGAGAGTGGGATTTCCTGCCTGGTGACTGGCTTTCTCCTGGATAAGTTCTGTTTTCTCAGCCTGGCTTCTGAAGTCCCCAAATACCAACTTTGTCACCTTCTGTTGGCCAAATAAGTCAGTAGTCTGGGCAAGGTTTAAGGGGAATTGGTTCTCACAGAGAGAGGAGCAGGAAAGCAGTTGTCACCTTTAGTCTACCGGAAATATGATTTTTATAACAAGTTTGTTCCAAATACATTCCAGTTCCCCTTATGAATACTTTTTTGACTCACAGGGTATTTCAAAGTTTATTACTTGGTTTTCAGACATTTGAGGCTTTTCTGGATATCAATTTGTTGTTGGTTTCTAATTTAGTTTCAAGTGTTCAGACAACATACTTTGTATACTATTTCAGGCTTGAACCTTTTCTCAATCGATCGACATACAGTCTATCTTGGTACTGCCAAGTACCATTGAGTCAGGATTTTATCATTTAGATCCATGTTTTTCGTATATTTTTATCTGGTTGTTCCGTCAGTTACTGAGAGAGCAGTATTAATTCACCAGCTGTAATTTTGGATTCTCAATTTCTTGCTTTTGTTCTGTTGTTTTTGATTCACATACTTTGAGGCTCTGTGTGTGTGTGTACTTTGTGTGCACTTGGAGGCACAATTTATAATTGTAACATCATCCTCTCTGATTCTTTTATTTTTATAAAATTACCTTGTTTATTTCTGGTGATATATTTTGTTCTGAAGCCTCTTTCATCTAGTGTTAACATCTCCATTGAAGCTTTTTATGATTAGTGTCTGCATAGCATATTTTTATGATTAATGTCTGCATAGTATATTTTTTCTCATACTTTGTGTCTTTGTGTTTAAATTGTGTCTCTGTGGATGCCATATTGTTGGGTCTTGCTTTCCTGTCAGGTGTGGCAGTCTGTGTCTTAAGTAGAGTATTTGCCCAGTTACACTGTAACTAATCATTGCTAAGGTTGGATTTAGGTCTGCCATTTTTCTACTTATTTTCTATTTGTTTGTTTATTTTTTTAAGACAGGGTCTTGCTCTGTCACCCAGACTGTAGTGCAGTGGTGCAATCTTGGCTCACTACAACCTCTGCCTCCCAGGCCCAACCAATCCTCACTTGAGCCCCCTGAGTAGCTGGGACTACAGGTGCATGGCACCACACCTGGCTAATTTTTATATTTTTTGTAGAGATAGGGTTTTGCCAGGTTGCACAGGCTGGTCTTGAACTCCTGAGCTCAAGCAATCTACCCACCTTGGCCTCCCGAAGTGTTCAGATTACAAGCACGAGCCACCATGTCTGGCCTTCTTCTGTCTTTTGATCTTCTATATATTCTTTCCTAACTTCTTTTGGGTTAAATATTTCTAAATATTCCAGTTTGATTAATCTTTTGGCTTTTTGAAATAATTTTCTATAGACTGGGCATGGTGGCTTATGCTCATAATCTCAGCTCTGTGTGAGGCCAAGGGAGGTGGATTGCTTGAGCCCAGGAGGTTGAGACCAGCCTGGGCAACATGGCAAAACCCTCTCTACAAAAAATCCAAACCAAAATTTAGCCTGGCATCTTGGTGTCCACCTGTAGTCCCAACTATTTGGGAGGCTGAGGTGGGAGGGTTGCTTGAGCCTGGGAGGTTGAGGCTGCGATGAGCTGTGATCATGCCATTGCACTCCTGCCAGGGCAACAGAGTAAGACCCTGTGTCAAAAAAGATCATTTTTTATAAATAATTTATTATTTTGAATTTTGGTAACAAACACATACCTTAAAATTTACCGTCATAACCAGTTGTAAGTATACAGTTTTGTAGAGTTAAGAATATTTACAGTGTTGTGTAGCAGATTTCTAGATTTTTTTTTATCTTGGAAAACTCTGTACCCATTCAACAACTATTAATTTTCCCCTCCTTCCACCTCCTGGCAAGTACTATTCTACTTTGTGTTTCTAAAAATTTGGCTTATATACCTAGGGTTATATAATATTAGTTGTTTTGTAAGTAGGATCCATGTTGTGTGTCAGATGTGTCAGGACTTTCTTCTTTTCTATGGCTGAATAATATTTCTTCATATATATTATATTATATATATATATATATATCCTTTTGTTTATCCATCTATTCCTGGAGGGACGTTTTGGTTTCTTCCACCTTGTGGCTGTGTAATGCTGCTGTGAACTTAAGTGTGCACATATCTGTTTGAGGTCCTGCTACTAGTTATTCTGTCTCTGTAGAAGTTCAATGGCTGGATCATATGGTCATTTTATTTTATTTTCTTTGAGGGGCCAGTTTCTATTTCCATCAACAGTGTTCAAGGGTTTCAGTTTCACCTGCACTTGTTACTTTCTGTTGGGTTTGAAGTGATGTCCCATTGTGGTTTCTATTTGCATTTCTCTAATGACTAGTGATGTTACACATCTTCTCATATATCTCATGTATCTGTTGGCTATTTGTATATCATCTTTGCATCTTTGGATAAATGTTCTTTGTCCATTTTTTAATCACTTTATTTTGTTGTTGGGTTGTAGCGGGGTTTTTTGGTCATGATCATTCATTTATCTCACAGTTCATTCTCATTACTTGGGCCAGGGTCATGATCATTCATTATCTCTCAGTTCACCCTCATTACGTTGGGCAGTCATGCTGCAGGGTGTAGATTATGCTATTCTGTTACTTTCAGGTAGAATTGGGGTCTAGGTTCTAATTGTTTCTAAGTTTAGATTCTGAATGAGAATCAGCAGAGGTAGACCACTGCTGCTGAGGCCTGGGGATTGCTGGGAAAAAGGCAGGAAACCGATATGGACCTGACCATGGAGGGTTTGTGTTTCATGGCTACCATCTGTGTGCCCAAGGAACCTACTTGCAGCTCGTGTGTGGAGAGCCTACATTGCCTACTCAAAGCAATTGAGGATGGAACAATCTTGGGGCTGGAGCTCATTATTTGGAATGATAACCACATCTGCACAGAGAGGACCTGATAAGATGTTGTCCTTCCATGTATATTTGGGAATCTTGTGTAGGGTCTCTCTGTAAGGACAGGGGCAGTGTTGGCTCCTTGGCCTCTACTTAGCCTCATGAGTAGTCTAGTAAAGGCTTTGCAAACTTGTCACCATCTGTGGACATTCTGGCCAGCTCTTGTTTTCACCCTACTGATTTCTTCAGACACTAGGCTTTTGCTTTAGACCATTCATGGTTTTTCTTCCTCTTCAAATCAGTAATCAATAAATCCTCTTCAAGTCAACAAATTTCCACTCCTTTAGGAAACTCTGATCTTCTGGTCACACCAAGGTTTAATTAACTGGTTTGATTGGTTTTCTGTTTTCTTGGTTTTTTTCCCCCTTCTTCCTAGGGGTTTCTAGTAATTCTAGTCTGATGGCTCACTTTCTCCATTTTTTATTTCTTAGTTTTCTTCTGTGGTTATTTTCACTGCAGCTGCAGGGCCTAATCCTGGGTTGGCAGAGAACTAGCACTTACACTGACCTAATTGGAATCCAGGAGAGATAGGAGGTGCCCTAGTGTGAAAATGTGTTTGCTCCTCTCTGCTTCTGGTAGTCTCTCTGTAGGAGTACTTTACGTATTCTGGATGTTCACTTCTTATGAGATACATGATGTGCAACTATAGATTGAATGTCTCTGATCCAAAAATCTGAAATCCCAAATGCTCTAAAGTCTGAAACTTTTTGAGTGCCAACATGACACTCAAAGGAAATGCTTATTGGAGCATCTCAGACTCAGGTGTTTGAATTCAAGATGCTAAACCAGTAAGAATAATGCAAATATTACAAAATCTGAAACACATCCCAAGTATTTCAAATAAGGGACAGTCAGCTGGTATTTTCTTTTATTCTGCAGTTTGCCTTTTACCCTGTTGGTTGTGACCTTTGAGGTACAGAAGTTTCTAGGTTTGATATATTTTTGCTTTTGCTTCCTGAGCTTTTAATGTCATATCCTAAAAGTTATTGACAAATTCATCTTCATGAAGCATTTTCCAAATTCGTTTTCCCTAGGAGTTTGATAGTTCTAGTTTTACGTTAGGTTTATAATTCACTTTGAATTAATTTTAACGTTGTGTAAGGTAAGAGTCCAACTTCATTGTTTTGCATGTAGATATACAATTTTCCCAACACCATTTGTTGAAGAAACTGTACTTCACCATTGAGTGGTCTTGGCATCCTTGTGGAAGATCATCAGACCATATACGCCAGGGTTGGTTTCTGAGGTCTCTGTTGTGTTGGTCCATAAGTGTATCAAGTGTGTTTTTATGCCATGACCACATTTTTTTTGGCTTATTGCAGTTTTGTAATTGTTTTGAAACCTTTAATTTTGTTCTGTTTCAAGATTGATTTGCCTATTCATGGGCCCTGGAGATTCCATATGAATTTTAGGATAGGTTTTTCTGTTTATCAAAAATGTCTTTGGAATCTTTATAAGGATTGTATTGAATCTAGGTCACTTCGAGTAGTGTTGACATCATTCCAAGATGAAATCATCTAATCTGCAAACCCAGCTTTTCATTTATTTGTGTTTAATTTCTTTCAACAGTGTTTTGTAGTTTTCTGTTTTCAAATATTTTGCCCTCTTGGTTAAGCTTATTTCTAATTTTTATAATGCTGTTGTAAATGTAATTCTTTTTTTTTGAGATGGAATCTTGCTCTGTCTCCCAGGCTGGAGTGCAGTGGCACTATCTCAGCTCACTGCAACCTGTGCCTTCTTTATTCAAGCGATTCTCCAACCCCAGCCTCTCAAGTACCTGGGATCACAGGTGCATGCCACCACACCCAGCTAATTTTTTGGTATTTTTACTAAAGACAGGGTTTCTCCATGTTGACCAGGCTAGTCTTGAACTAGTGACCTCAGGTGATCTGCCCGCCTCGGCCTCCCAAACTGCTGGGATTGCAGGCATGAACCACTGCACCCTGCCAAATGTCATTCTTTTAAAAAATTTCTTTTTTTTTTTTTTGTTTTCTCTTTCTTTTCTTTCTCTCTCTCTCTTTCTTTCCTTTCTTTCTTTTCTTTGAGACGGCGTCTCAGTCAGTTTCCTAAGCTGGAGCACAGTGGCACAATCTTAGCTGACTGCAACCTCCACCTTCCAAGTTCAAGCAATTCTCTTCCCTCAGCCTCCCAAGTAGCTGGGAGTACAGGTGTCTGCCACTATGCCCAGCTAATTTTTGTATTTTTAATAGAGACAGAGTTTTACTATTTATATTAGAGATGGGGTTGGCCCAGCTGGTCACGAAGTCCTGACCTCAGGGGGTCTACCCACCTTGGCCTCCCAAAGTGCTGGGATTATATGTGTGAGCCACTGCACCTGGCTTCTCTTTTTAAAATTTTATTTGCAGATTGTTCATTGTTAGTTTATAGAAATGCAACTGACTTGTGTGTGTCACTGTATCCTGAAACTTTGTTGAATTTCATTATTTTACCAGTATTTTGTGGAATTTCAGGATTTTTAAACATTACATCCTGTTGTCTGTGAACAAAATTTTGTACTTTTTCCTTTCCAATTTGCATGCTTTTTATTGCTTTCTCTTGCCTAATTATTCTGAGTAGAAATTCCAGTACTGTGGTGAATAGAAGTGGCAGGAAGAGATGTTGCTATCTTATTCCTGATCCTAGAGGAAAAGATTTTAGTTTTTCACCATTGAGTATGATGTTAGCTGTGAGCTTTTCATGTACGATCTTTATTTACTGAGGAGTTTCCATATATTACTAATTCTTTGAGTGTTTTTATTAAAAAAGGTGTTCATCTGGCTCTGGAACCAGATAAATGTTGACCTGACAGAATGGATTGGAATGTCCCCTTCTGGTTTTTGAACATTTTTGGAATATTTTGCAGAGGACTGACATTAATTCTTCTTGAAATGTTTGGTAAAATTCTCCAGTAAAGTTATCTGGACCTGGAATTTTCTTTTTTAGGGGGTTTTGATTACTGGTTGAATCTTCATACTAGTTACAGGTCTCTTTGGATTTTTTATTTCTCCGTAATGCAGTATGGTGGTTTGTGTTTCTAGGAATTTATAAATTTATTCTAGGTTGCCCAGTTTTGTGGCATATGGTTGCTCACATTAGTCTCTTGTAATCTTTTTCATTTCTCTGGCATCTGTTGTACTGTCACCTCTTTTATTTATGATTTTAGTATTTGAGATTTCTCTTTTTTTCTTAATATAGCTGTGAGTTTTAAAATTTTTATTGATCTTTAAAAGAAGAAACTCAGTGTGTTTTTTTTTCCTTTTGTTCTGGTCTTATTATGCTTATCTCTGCTCTAATCTGTTATTTTCTTCCTTTTGCTTGGTTTGTCATTAGTTTTTTTTTTCCCCCTACAGGTGTAATGTTAGGTTATTGATTTGAGATCTTTCTTCTTTTTAATTTAAGCACCCGCAGCTAAAACCTTCCCTTTAGCATGGGTTTGAGATCGTTCTTCTTTTTAATTTAAGCATCTGCAGCTGTAAGCTTCCCTTTAGCATGAGTTTGAGATCTTCTTTTTAATTTATGCATCTGCAGCTGTAAGCTTCCCTTTAGCATGGGTTTGAGATCTTTCTTCTTTTTAATTTAAGGATCTGCAACTGTAAGCTTCCCTTTAGCATGGGTTTGAGATCTTTCTTCTTTTTAATTTAAGCATCTGCAGCTGTAAGCTTCACTTTAGCAGTGCCTTTGTTGCCTCCTCCTGAGATTGGGTATGTCATGGTTTTGTTTACATTTGCTTAAACATTTTTTTGTCCTATTGTAATATAATTGCGTTGTTCTTAATAAAGGTAATTAATGAAACACATAATGAATTGTGCTTCTGTTTTTATAATATTTTAAGAATTCTTAAATCAGAAATGTAAATTTTAGAAAAAAATTCCAGGCCAGGCACAGTGGCTCACACCTATAATCCCAGCACTTGGGGAAGCCGAGGCAGGTGGATCATCTGAGGTCAGGTGTTGGAGACCAGCCTGGCCAACATGGTGAAACCCTGTCTTTACTAAAAATAGAAAAAAAATATATAAAAGTTAGCTGGGTGTCGTGGCGGGTGCCTGTAATCCCAGCTACTGTGGAGGCTGAGGCAGGAGAATCGCTTGAATGTGGGAGGCGAAGGTTGCAGTAAGCTGAGATTGCACCACTGCACTCCAGTCTGGGTGACAGAATGAGAGTCCATCTCAAAAAAAAAGAAAAAAATTCAGACATATTTATATGTATTTCAACTTAGAAACTATGATCTCCTAAGTGTATTGACACAGCAACCTGACATAAAGATAAAGAATAATAAGCATATAACAAAACGGAAACTTGCAAATACCTGTTTTTTATTAATTTTTAATTATATATATTTAAAAATTGCCAGGTGCAGTGGCTTACACCTGTAATCCCAGCAGTTTGGGAGGCTGAGTTGGGCAGATCACATGAGGTCAGGAGTTTGAGACCAGCCTGGCCAACGTGGTGAAACCTCATCTCTATTAAAAATCAGAAAATTAGCCAAGCGTGATAGCATGCATCTGTAGTCCCAGCTACTCAGGAGACTGAGGCAGGAGAATTGCTTGAACATGGGAGGCAGAGGTTGCAGTGAGCCAAGATAGCACCACTGCACTCCAGCCTGGGTGACAGAGTGAGACTCTGTCTCAAAAAAATAAAAATTGCCTGGGTGCGGTGGCTCACAACTGCAATCACAGCACTTTGGGAAGCTGAGGCAGGCAGATCACGTCAGGTAATCGAGACCATCCGGGCTAACACAGTGAAAAGCCGTCTCTACTAAAAATACAAAAAATTAGCCAGGCGTGTTGGTGGGTGCCTGTAGTTCCAGCTACTCTGGAGGTTGAGTCAGGAGAATGGTGTGAACCTGGGAGGTGGAGATTGCAGTGAGCCGAGATTGTACCACTGGACTCCAGCCTGGGTGACAGAGCGAGACTCTGTCTCAAAATAAAATGAAATAAAACTAAGGTGTGGTTGACATACAAAAATTACACATATTTAATATATACCTTGTGTGTTTGTGTGTGTGTGTGTGTGTGTGTGTGTGTGTGACAGAGGTTTTACTCTTGTTGCCCAGGCTGGAGTGCAGTGACAGGAACTCAGCTAACTGCAACCTCCACCTCCCAGGTTCAAGCAGTTCTCCTGCCTCAGCCTCCTGAGTAGCTGGGATCGCAGGTGTGAGCCCCCATGCCTAGCTAATTTTTGTATTTTTTTTAGTAGAGACAGGGTTTCACCATGTTGGCCAGGCTGGTCTCGAACTCCTGACCTCAGATGATCCACCTGTCTCGGCCTCCCAAAGTGCTGGGATTACAGGTGTGTGACACTGAATATATACATCTTAATGAGTTTAGAGATAAATATTCGCCCCAGGACTCATCACAACAAATAATGCCGTAAACTTGACCATCACTCTCCATATATTTCTCATTCTCACCCTTTTTAAAAAATGAGACCGGGAGCAGTGGCTCACGCCTGTAATCCCAGCACTTTGGGAGGCCGAGGCGTGTGGGTCACAAGGTCAGGAGATCAAGACCATCCTGGCTAACACAGTGAAACCCAGTTTCTACTAAAAATACAGAAAATTAGCTGGGCGTGATGGCGGGCACCTGTAGTCCCAGCTACTCGGGAGACTGAGGCAGGATGATGGTGTGAACTCGGGAGGCAGAGCTTGCAGTGAGCCGAGATCATGCCACTGCACTCTAGCCTGGACAACAGAGCGAGACTCCATCTCAAAAAAAAAAAAAAATGAGATGACCATTTCACCTAAAATATACCCTCTTTAGTATTTTTTTAAGTGTACAATACAGGACAGCCATGCATCAGAGATATATGTGGGTTTGGTTCCAGACCACTGTGATAAAGTGAGTTATACAATTTCTTGTGGTTTCCCAGTGCATGTAAAAGTATGTTTATACTGTGCTGTATAAAGTGTGCAATAGCATACGACTACAAGGTGTGCACACTTTAATTTACAATTACTTTATTGTTAACAAGTGCTAACAGTCATCTGAGCCTTCAGAAAGCTGCAATCTTTTTTTGTGTGCGTGACATGGTTTTACTCTGTGGCTCAGGCTGGAGTAATTGTAGCATCAACCTCATGCTCAATCAAACCCCCACCTCAGACTCCTGACTAGCTGGGACTACAGGTGCATGCCACCATGTCCAGCTAATTTTTGTATTTTTTTTTTTTTGGTAGAGATGGGGTTTTGCCATGTTACCTTGACCTCCTGGGCTCAAGCAATCCACACAACTTGGCCTCCCAAGGTGTTGGGATGACAGGTGTGAGCCACTGCACCTGTCCAAGTTTCAGTCTTCTTGCTGATGGAGGGTCTTGCCTTAATGTAAGGTGGTGGTTGCTGGGCGTTGGGGTGGCTGTGGCAATTTCTTAAAATAAGACAACATTGAAGTTTGTTGTGTCAGTTGACTCTCCCTTTCACAAAAGAATTATCTGTAGCATACGATATTGTTTGATAGCTTTTTACCCACAGTAGAACTTTCAAAATTGGATTCAATCCTGTCAAACATTCGTACTGCTGTACGAACTAAGTTTATGTATTATTGTAAATCATTGGGTTCAGTCCTGTCAAGCCCTCCTTCTGCTGTACCAACTAAGTTTATTCTAAATCTATTGTCATCTCAACAATATTGACACTGTCTTCACCACGAATAGATTCATCTCAAGAAACCACTTTCTTTGCTCATCCGTGGAAGCACCTCATCCGCTCACGTTTTCTCCGGAGGATGCTGCAGTCTCCACATCTTCAGGCTCTGTCTCTGATTCTAGTGCTCTTGTTATTTCCACTATATATGCAGTTACTTCCTACACAGAAGTTGTGAACCCCTCAGTGTCATCTGTGAGGGTTGGAATAATCTTCCCAAATTCTCTCTCTCTCTTTTTTTTTTTTTTTTGAGATATAGTCTTGCCTGGGCTGGAGTGCAGTGATGTGATCTCAGCTCACTGTAACCTCCACCTCCTGGGTTCAAGCAATTCTCCTGCCTCAGCCTCCCAAGTATTTGGGATTACAGTCACCCCCGACCAGGCCCAGCTAATTTTTTTGTGTGTTTTTAGTACAGACAGGATTTCACTATGTTGGCCAGTCTGGTCTCAAATTCCTGACCTCGTGATCCACGTGTCTTGGCCTCCCAAAGTGCTGGGATTACAGACGTGAGCCACCAAACCCGGCCCCAACTTCTCCTAATGTTGCTATTTTGATCTTCTTTTTTAAATCGTGAATGTTCTCAATGGCATCTAGAATGATAAATCCTTTCCAGTAGGTTTTCAATTATTTTGCCCAGATCCATCAAAGGAATCACTTTCTAGAGAAGCTATAGCTTTATGAAATATATTTTTAAGTGATAAGACTTGAAAGTTGAAATTACTCTTTGATCCAAGGGCAGCAGAATGAATGTTGGGTTAGTAGGCAAGAAAACAATATTCAGCTCTTTATACATCTCTGTAAAAGCCCTTGAGTACCAGGGGCATTGTCAGTGAGCTGTAATACTTTGAAAGGAATCTTATTTCTTGAGCAGTAGGTGTCAACAGTGGGCTTAAGATATTCAGTAAACTGTATTTGTAAACCGATAGTCTGTCATCCAGGCTTTGTTCCCATTTGTAGAGTACAGGCAGAGCTGTGTTTTATCATAATTCTTCAGGGCCCTTGGATTTTCAGCATAGTAAATCATCATTGGTTTCAAGTTAACATCACCAACTGCATTAGCCCTTAACAAAAGAGTTAGCATGTCCTTTGAAGCCTTAAAGCCAGGCATCAACTCCTCTCTAGCTGGGAACATCCTAGATGACATCTCTTTCTAGTAGAAGGCTGTTTTGTCTCCATTGCAAATCTGTTTAATGTAGCCATCTTAATCAGTTATCTTCTAGATAGCTTTCTGCAGGTTTTCCATCAGTACTTGCTGCTTTATCTTGGGCTTTTATGTTATGGAGATGACTTTCTTCCTTAAACCTCAAGAAACAAGCTCTTCTGTCTTCAGACTTTTCTTCTGCAGCTGCCTGACCTCTCTGAGTCTTCATAGAAATGAAGAGAGGCTAGGTGCGGTGGCTGTCACACCTGTAATCCTAGCACTTTGGGAGGCCGAGGTGGGCAGATCACCTAAGGTCGGGAGTTCGACACCAGTCTGACCAACGTGGAGAAACCCCATCTCTACTAAAAATACAAAAAATTAGCCAGGCGTGGTGGCACATGCCTGTAATCCCAGCTACTCGGGATGCTGAGGCAGGAGAATGGCTTGAACTTGGGAGGCAGAGGTTGCAGTGAGCCAAGATCGCGCCATTGCACTCCAGCTTGGGCAAGAAGAATGAAACTCTGTCTCAAAAACAAAGAAAAGTAAAAAGAGAGGCTTAGGTTTAATGGAATTTTTTTTTTATCTTCTGTCTAGACCAATTAAATTTTCTTCATAACAGCAGCAAGAATGTTTAGCTTTTTATCATTCATGTGTTCACTGGAATAGTACTTTAAATTTCTTCCCAGAACACTTCCTTTGCATTCACAACTTGGCTAAGTGTTTGTTGCATGAGGTCTAGCTACTGGCCTGTCTTGCTTACAGCATGCCTTCCTCACTAAGCTTAATTATTTCTTCCTTTTGGTTTAAAGTGACAGACATGCAACTCTTCTTTCACTTGAACATATAGATGCTATTGTAGGGTTATTAATTGGCCACATTTTAATATTAGTAGAAAGAAGCCTGAGAAAAAGAGAGAGAAAGAGAAATGGCCCATTGGTAGGGCAGTCAGAACAAAGGCATTTTTCAATTGTTTGCTGTCTTATCCGGGTGTGATTTATGGTTCCAAAAACAATGACAACAGTAGCATTGAAGATCATTGATTACAGATCAGCATAACAGATTCAATAATAAAAATCTTAAAATACTGTGAGAATGACCGAAATGTGACACAGAGACGTGAAGTGAGCATGTGCTGTAGGAACAATGGTGCCAGTGAGACCTGCTTATTGCAGGGTGGCCACAAACCTTCAATATGTAAAAAACATGGTCACAAAACACAATAAAGCAAAGTGCAGTGAAACAAGATGTGTCTGTCTTTTGATAGATTCTGACAATCTCTATCTTTGAATTGGTACGTTCATACTATTAACATTCCAAGTGATTATTGATATCATTGGATTAATATCTACTATATTTGTTACTGTTTTCTATTCATTCTCCTCAGTCTTCATTCTTTTGTCTACCACTCTTTTTCTGCCTTTTGCAGTTTTCATTGATGATTTTAGATGACTACATTTTCCCTTTCTTAGCATGTACTTCTCTTTTTAAAACTTTTTTTAACTAGTTGCCACAGAATTTGCAACATACATTTACAACAAATTCAAGTCCACTTTCAAATAACACTATCCCACTATCCCACAAATAAGACTACCTGCTTAACAAACAAAACACCTAATTCCTCAGTAACATTTACAACCAATTCAAGTCCACTTTCAAATAACACTATCCCACTATCCCACAAATAAGACTACCTGCTTAACAAACAAAACACCTAATTCCTCAGTAACATTTACAACCAATTCAAGTCCACTTTCAAATAACACTATCCCACTATCCCACAAATAAGACTACCTGCTTAACAAACAAAACACCTAATTCCTCAGTAACATTTACAACCAATTCAAGTCCACTTTCAAATAACACTATCCCACTATCCCACAAATAAGACTACCTGCTTAACAAACAAAACACCTAATTCCTCAGTAACATTTACAACCAATTCAAGTCCACTTTCAAATAACACTATCCCACTATCCCACAAATAAGACTACCTGCTTAACAAACAAAACACCTAATTCCTCAGTAACATTTACAACCAATTCAAGTCCACTTTCAAATAACACTATCCCACTATCCCACAAATAAGACTACCTGCTTAACAAACAAAACACCTAATTCCTCAATATACATTTACAACCAACTCAAGTCCACTTTCAGATAACACTATCCCACTTCATGGGTGACTACCTGCTTAACAAAGAAAACACCTGATTACTCCCTCCCTTCCTTCCATTCCATTCCTTGTATTAATGTTACTCATTTCACTTGTGTATAAGCATACATAATCTATCTGTGTGTATTTGTTACTGTCTGTGAACTTCTTGGTCAGATCAATTAAGAATAAATACATAGGTTTTTATTGTACCATAATTCTTTCTTTAATGATCTTTTTAAAAAAATTTGATCCAGGTTTCAGTTAAATATCATTTGTTTCCCTCTAAAGAATTTCATTTAACATTTCTTGCAAGACAGGTCTCCTGGCAACAAGTTTCTTGAATTTTTATTTTTCTGAGGAAGGCCTTAATTCTCCTTCACTTTTGAAGGGTGGTTTCAGTGGGTACAGAAACTTAGGTTAGTGGGTTTTTTTCTGTCAACATTTTGAATTTTTCATTTCACTGTCTTCTTGCTTTCACAGTTTCTGCAATGTTGAATGCAGTTCTTATCTTTGTGTCTCTGTAGGTAAGGTGTTTTCTGCCCCACCTCTGGTTTCTTTCAGAGTTTTCCTTTATCTTTTATTTCATATAGTTTGAAAATTATATGTCCAAGTGTAGGTTGTTGGCATTTATGCTGCCTGGTGTTCTCGGAGCTTCCCGGATCTTTGGTTTTGTGTCTGACATTAATACTGGAAGTTCTCAGACATGGTCATTGCAGAACTTTCTTCTATTTCTTCTCCTCCTGGTATTCTCATTACTCTGTTTCACCTTTTGTAGTTGTCCCACAGTCTTGGATATCATCTTCTGTTCAGTGTTTCTTTTCTTTAGGTTTTGAAGTTTCTGATGATAAATCTTCAAGCTCAGAGATTCTTTACTCAGCTGGGTCCAGTCTACTAATAAGCCATCAGAGGTATTCTTCAGTTATTTACATTTTTTATCACTACATTATGTTGAAGGTTCTTAACGATGTCTGTCTTTCTGATTACATTACCCATCTACACTTGAATACTGTCTACTTCATTCATTAGAGCCCTTAGCATATTCTCCAGAGGTTTAAAAAAAAATCCAAAATCATATTTTTGACTGCTTCTGAAGCTTGCTGTGTTGACACAAATTGTATTTTTTTTCTTTTTTTTGATTTTAGTATGCCTTGCAATTTTTTCCCTTTATTCTCATGCATGAAGTACCCACTAAAAGTGACTGATGTTAGTATAGCTTCAGTAATGTGGTGATGAGGTGACAGGACAGGTGATGCTCTCTTAGTCTCTTTAGGCTACTATAACAAAATACTTTAGACTGAGTAATTCATAAACAACAGAGATTATTGCTCACAGATCTGGAGGCTGGAAAGTCCAAGACTAAAGGGCCAGGATATTTGGTGTTTGGTGAAGGTCAAACATTCAGACACTTGCAATGACTATAGTGACAGCAGCAGTCTTCAGGAATCCTATGTGAGGGACAAACACTCAGAAGCCAGCTGGAGTGTTCTAGAATCCTATGTGAGGGACAAACATTCAGACCTCAGCAGTAGTGTTGTGGAATCCTATGTGAGGGACAAACATTCAAACCCTCGTAGCAGTGTTCTGGAATAATATGTGAGGGAAAAAAATTCAGAACCTCGTAGCAGTGTTCTGGAATCCTATGTGAGGAACAATCAGACCACAGCAGGAATGTTCTGGAATACTATGTGAGGGGCAAACATTCAGACCACAGCAGGAGTGTTCTGGAATCCTATGTGAGGGACAAACATTCAGAGCCCAGCAGCAGTGTTCTGGAATCCTATGTGAGGGAGAAATTTTCAGACCCTCGTAGCAGTGTTCTGGAATCCTATGTGAGGGACATTCATACCCTCGTAGCACTGTTCTGGAATACTATGTGAGGCACAAACATTCAGACCATGGCAGTTCAGAAATGCTATGTGAAGGACAAACATTCAGACCCTCATAGCAGTGTTCTGGAATCTTTTGTGAGGGGCAAACATTCAGACCACAGCAGGAGTGTTGTGTAATCCTATGTGAGGGAAAAACATTCAGACCACAGCAGGAGTGTTCTGGAATTTTATGTGAGGGACAAACATTCAGACCACAGCAGGAGTGTTCTGGAATCCTTTGTGTAGGATGAACATTCAGACCCTTATAGCAGTGTTCTGTAACCCTATGTGAGGGACAAACATTCAGACCCCAGAAGCAGTGTTGTGGAATCCTATGTGAGGGACAGACACTGAGAACCTAGCATCAGTGTTCTGGAATCTTGTGTGATGGACAAACATTCAGACCACAGCAGGAGTGTTCTGGTGTCCTTTGTGAGGGAGAAACAATCAGACCACAGCAGGAATGTTCTGATATCCTATGAGAGGGGCACACATTCAGACCCTCCTAGCAGTGTTCTGGAATCCTATGTGAGGGACAGACACTCAGAACCCAGCAGCAGTGTTCTGGAATCCTATGTGGAGGACAAACATTCATACCACAGGAGGAATGTTCTTTAATCCTATATGAGGGACAAATATTCATACCCTCATAGCACTGTTCTGGAATCCTATGTGAGGAACAAACCTTCAGAACACAGCAGCAGTGTTGTGGAGTCCTATGTGAGGGACAAACACTCAGAACCCAGCAGTAGTGTTCTGGAATCCTCTGTGAGGGACAAACATTCTGACCCTTGTAGCAGTGTTTGGGAATCCTATGTGAGGGACAAACTCTCGGAACCCCCCTGCAGTGTTGTGGAATCCTGTGTGAGGGACAAACATTGAGATCACAGGATGTGTCCTGGAATCCTTTGTGAGATTCAAACATTGAGACCACAACAGCAGTGTTCTGGAATCTTATGTGAGGAACAAACTTTCACACCATAGTAGGAGTGTTCTGGATTCCTATGTGCTGGACAAACCTTCAAACCACAGCAGGAGTGTTCTGGGATCCTCTGTGAGGAACAGTCATTCAGACCACAGCAGGAATATTGTGGAATCCTTTCTGAGGGACAAACAATCAGACCACAGCAGGAGTGTTCTGGAATCCTATGTGAGGGACAAACATTCAGACCCTCGTAGCACTGTTCTGGAATCCTGTGTGAGGGACAAACATTCGGACCACAGCAGGAGTGTTCTGGAATCCTTTGTGAGGGACAAACAGACCACAGCAGGAGTGTTCTCGAATCCTATTTGAGGCACAAACATTCAGACCCTCATAGCAATCTTCTGGAATCCTATGTGACAGACAAGTATTCAGACCCAGCAGCAGTGTTCTGGATTCCTGCATGAGGGACAAACATTTAGAGCCATGTAGTAGTGTTCTGGAATCGTACGTGAGGGACAAACACCCAGAACCCAACAGCAGTGTTCTGGAATCCAAAGTGAGGGATAAATTTTCAGTCCACAGCAGGAGTATTCTGGAATACTATGTGAGGCACAAACATTCAGACTGCAGCACGATTGTTCTGGAATCCTATGTGAGGGACAAACATTCAGATTCCAGCAGCAGTGTTCTGGAGTCCTAGTGAGGGACAATCATTCAGACCCTCATAGCAGTGCTCTGGAATCCTAAGTGAGGGGAAATACTCACAACCCAGCAGCTTTGTTTTGGAATCCTATGTGAGGGACTAACATTCAGACCACAGCAGGAATGTTCTGGAATCCTATTTGAGGGACAAATATTCAGACCCTCGTAGCAGTGCTCTGGAATCCTATGTAAGGAACAAATATTCAGACCACAGCAGCAGTGTTGTGGAGTCCTATGTGAGGGACAAACACTCAGAACCCTGCAGTAGTGTTCTGAAATCCTATGTGAGTGTTAAACATTCAGACCACTGCAGGAGTGTTCTTTAATCCTGTGTGAGGAACAAACATTCAGTCCACAGCAGCAGTGTTCTGGAATTCTATGTGTGGGCAAACACTAAGAACCCAGCAGCAGTTTTCTAGAATCCTATGTGACGGACAAACAATCAGACCCTGTTAGCAGTGTTCTGGAATTCTATGTGAGGGAGAGACACTCGCAACCCAGCAGCAGTGTTCTGGACTCCTATGTGAGGGCCAAACATTCAGACCACACTAGCAGTGTTCTGTAATCCTATGTGAGGGAAAAACATTCAGACCACAGCAGGAGTGGCCTGGAATCCTATGTGAGGGAGAAACATTCAAACCCTCGTAGCAGTGTTCTGGATTCCTATGTGAGGGACAAACTTTGAGACCCCAGCAACTGTTTTCTGGAATCCTATGTGAAGGAGAAACGTTCAGACCACAGCATCAGTGTTGTGGAATCTTGAATGAGGAACAAACATTCAGACCACAGCAGGATTGTTCTGGAATCCTATGTGAGGGACAAACACTCTGACCACAGCAGGAGTGTTTTGGAATCCTACGTAAGGGACAAACACTCAGAACCCATCTGCAGTGTTCTGGAATCCTACGTGAGGGACAAACACTCAGACCACAGCAGGAGTGTTCTGTAATCCTATGTGAGGGGGAAGCATTCAGACCCTCGCCACGGTGTTCTGGAATCCTAAGTGGGGGACAAACCATTCAGACCCTCATAGCAGTGTTTTGGAATCCTATGTCAGGGACAATCACTCAGACCATAGCAGCAGTGTTCTGGAATGCTATGTGAGGCACAAGCAGACCACAGCAGCAGTGTTCTGGAATCTTATGTGAGGGCAGACAGACCCCTGCAAACAGGGATAATTTGACCTCCTCTTTTCCTAATTGAATACCCTGTATTTCTTTCTCCTGCCTGATGGCCCTGGCCAGAACTTCCAACACTATGTTGAGTAGGAGTGATGGAAAGGGCATCCCTGTCTTCTGCCTGTTTTCAAAGGCAATGCTTCCAGTTTTTGCCCATTCAGTATGATACTGGCTGTGTGTTTGTCATGAATAGCTCTTATTATTTTTAGATACATCCCATCAATACCTAATTCATTGAGAGTTTTTAGCATGAAGGGCTGTTGAATTTTGTCAAAGGCCTTTTCTGCCTGTATTGAGATAATCATGTGGTTTTTGTCTTTGGTTCTGTTTGCATGCTGCATTACGTTTACTGACTTGCATATGTTGAACCAGCCTTGCATCCCAGGGATGAAGCCATCTTGATCATGGTGGATAAGCTTTTTGATGTGCTGCTGGATTGGGTTTGCAAGTATTTTATTGAGGATTTTTGCATCGATGTTCATCAGGGATATTGGTCTTAAATTCTCTTTTTTGGTTATGTCTTATCCAGGCTTTGGTATCAGGATGATGCTGGCCTCATAAAATGAGTTAGGGAGGATTCCTTCTTTTTCTCTTGATTGGAATAGTTTCAGAAGGAATGGTACCTTCTCCTCCTTGTACCTCTGGTAGAATTCGGCTGTGATTCCATCTTGTCCTGGGCTTTTTATGGTTGGTATGCTATTATTGCCTCAATTTCAGAACCTGTTATTGGTCTATTAAGAGATTCAACTTCCTCCTGGTTTAGTCTTGGGAGGGTTTATGTGTTGAGGAATTTATCCATTTCTTCTACATTTTCTAGTTTATTTGCATAGAGGTGTTTACAGTATTCTCTGATGGTAGTTTGCATTTCTGTGGGATTGGTGGTGTTATCCCCTTTATCAATTTATATTGTGCCTATTTGATTCTTCTCTCTTTTCTTCTTTATTAGTCTTGCTAGTGGTCTATCAATTTTGTTGATCTTTTCAAAAAACCAGCTCCTGGATTCATTGATTCTTTGAAGGGTTTTTGTGTCTCTATCTCCTTCAGTTGTGTTCTGATCTTAGTAATTTCTTGGAAGTCAAATTGTCCCTGTTTGCAGATGACATGTTTGTATATCTAGAAAACCCCATCTTCTCAGCCCAAAATCTCCTTAAGCTGTTAAGCAACTTCAGTGAGGTCTCAGGATACAAAATCAACGTGCTAAAATCACAAGCATTCTTATACAGCAGTAACAGGCAAACTGAGAGCCAAATCATGAATGAGCTCCCATTCACAATTGCTTCAAAGAGAATAAATTACCTAGGAACCCAACTTACAAGGGATGTGAAGGAGCTCTTCAAGGAGAACTACAAAACACTGCTCAACAAAATAAAAGAGGACACAAACCAGTGGAAGAACATTCCATGCTCATGGATAGGAAGAATCAATATCGTGAAAATGGCCATACTGCCCAAGGTAATTTATAGATTCAATACCATCCCCATGAAGCTAACTAACAATGATTTTCTTCACAGAATTGGAAAAAACTACTTTAAAGTTCATATGGAACCGAAAAAGAGCCCACATGGCAACGTCAATCCTAAGCTAAAAGAGCAAACCTGGAGGCATCACGCTACCTGACTTCGAACTATACTAAAAGGCTACAGTAACCAAAGCAGCATGGTACTGGTACCAAAACAGAGATACAGAGCAATGGAACAGTACAGAGCCCTCAGAAATAACACCACACATCTACAACTATGTGATCTTTGACAAACCTGACAAAAGAAATCGGGAAAGGATTCCCTATTTAACAAATGGTGCTGGGGAAACTGGCTAGCCATACGTAGAAAGCTGAAACTGGATCCCTTCCTTACACCTTATACAAAAATTAATTCAAGATTTATTAAAGACTAAAATGTTAGACCTGAAACCATAAAAACCCGAGAAGAAAACCTAGGCAATAACATTCAGGACATAGGCATGGGCAAGGACTTCATGTCTTAAACATCAAAAGCAATGGCAACAAAAGCCAAAATTGACAAATGGGATCTAATTAAACTAAAGAGCTTCTGTGCAGCAAAAGACATAACAGTGAACAGGCAACCTATAGAATGGGAGAAAATTTTTGTAATCTACTCATCTGACAAAGGGCTAATATCCAGAATCTACAAAGAACTCAAACAAATTTACAAGAAAAAACCCTATCAGCAAGTGGGCGAAGGATATGAACGGACACTTCTCAAAAGAAGACATTTATGCAGCCAACAGACACATGAAAAAATGATCATCATCACTTGCCATCAGAGAAATGCAAATCAAAATCACAATGAGATATCATCTCACACTAGTTAGAATGGTGATCATTTAAAAGTCAGGAAACAACAGGTGCTAGAGAGGATGTGGAGAAATAGGAACACTTTTACACTGTTGGTGGGACTGTAAAGTAGTTCAATGATTTTGGAAGACAGTGTGGTGATTCCTCAGGGATCTAGAGCTAGAAGTACCATTTGACCCAGCAGTCCAATTACTGGACATGTACCCAACGGAATATAAGTCATGCTGCTATAAAGACACATGCACAAGTATGTTTATTGTGATGTTACTCACAATAGCAAAGATTTAGAACCAACTGTAATGTCCAAATGTCCAACAATGATAGACTGGATTAAGAAAATGTGGCACATATATGCCAGGGAAAACTATGCAGCCTTAAAAAATGATGAGTTCATGTCCTTTGTAGGGACATGGATGAAGCTGGGAACCATCATTCTCAGCAAACTATCGCAAGGACAGAAAAACCAAATGCCACATGTTCTCACTTATAGGTGGGAATTGAACAATGAGAACACATAGAAACAGGAAGGGGAACATCACACCCCGGGGCCTGTTGTGGTGTGGAGGGAGGAGGGATAGCCTTAGGAGATATACCTAATGTAAATGATGAGTTACTGGGTGCAGCACACCAACATGGCACATGTATACATACGTAACAAACCTGCATGTTGTGCACATGTATCCTAGAACTTAAAGTATAAAAAAAATATATATATAAATAATTCAATGCGGAAAATATAATAAAAAAAGAAAGAAAATGTGATATACTATTTGGCAGTAAAAAAGAAAACCCTGTCGTTTGTGAACAACATGGATGAACCTGGAGGACAATATGTTAAGTGAAATAGGTCAGGCACAAAAAGACAAATATATCATGACATGACTCCTACTGGCATGTTTAAAAGTTGATCTCATAGAATGACAAAGTACAATGGTGGGTATGAGAGCTAGGGGTAAAGGGGAGTTGCAGTGATGTTAATCAGAGGATACATACTTAGACAGAAGGAATACATTTCAGGAGATGTATTGTAGAGCAAGGTGATTGTAATTGATGATGACATTGTATTCTTGAGAAATTGAAAGTTGATGTTATGTGTATTCACCACAAAAAATGATAACTATGTGAGTTGATGTATTTGTTAATTAGCTAGATTTGACCTTTTCACAATGTGTACATACTTTGTCCCTCACATAGGATTCCAGAACGCTACTGCATTGGTCTGAATGTTTGTCCCTCACATTTTACATTACAAAAAACTTGCAATGTCATATGTCAATTAAAAATAAATACTAATAAAGTAATTTAAAAAGACAAAAAGTAAAAGAAAAAAACAGACAACAGCAGCACTGTTCTGGAATCCTGTGTGAGGGACAAACATTCAGATGCCAGCAGCAGTGTTCTGGGATCCCATGTGATGGACAAACATTCAGACATTCCCAGCAGTGTTCTGGAATCCTATGTGAGGTACAAACATTCAGACCCTGGAATCAGTGTTCTGGAATCCTATATGAGGGACAAACATTCAGATCATTGTATTAGTGTTCTGGAATCCTATGTGAGGGAAAAACTTTCAGACCACAGCAGCCGTGTTCTGGAGTCCTATGCGATGGACATTCAGACCCTCATAGCAGTGTTCTGGAATCTTATGTGAGGGACACGCATTCAGACCACAGCAGGAGGGTTCTGGAATCCTACGTGAGGGACAAATATACAGATCCTTGTAGCAGTGTTCCGTAATCTTATGTGAGGGACAAACATTCAGACCCCAGCAGCAGTGTTCTGGAATCCTACGTAAGGGACAATCATCCAGATCATTGCGTTAGTGTTCTGGAATTCTAAGTGAGGGAAAAACATTCATAACCCGGCTGCAGTGTTTTGAAATGCTATATGACGGACACACATTCAGACCCCAGCAGCAGTGTTCTGAAATCTTACGTGAGGGACAAACATTCAGATCATTGCATTAGCGTTCTGCAATCCTATGTGAGGGACAAACACTCAGACCCCGGGAGCAGTGTTCTGGAATCTTATGTGAGGGAAAAACATTCAGAACCCAGCAGCAGTGTTCTGGAATCCTATGTGAGGGACAAACGTTCAGACCATGGCAGCAGTGTTCTAGAATCCTATGTAATGGACAAACATTCAGAACCTCGTAGCAGTGTTCTGGAATCCTATGTGAGGGACAGACATTTAGACCCTCGCAGCAATGTTCTGGAATCCTATGTGAGGGACAGACATTCAGAACCCAGCAGCAGTGTTCTGGAATCCTATGTGAGGGACAAACATTCAGACCCCAGCAGCAGTGTTCTGGAATCCTATGTGAGGGACAAACATTCAGACCACGACAGCAGTGTTCTGGAGTTCTATGTAATGGACAAATATTCAGAACCTTGTAGCAGTGATCTGGAATCCTATGTGAGGGACAAACTTTCAGACCCCAGCAGCAGTGTTCTGTAATCCTATGTGAGGGACAAACCTTCTGACCCTCGTATCAGTGTTCTGGTATTCTATGTGAGGGATAGACATTCAGACCCTAGCATCAGTGTTCTGGAATCCTGCGTGAGGGACAAACATTCAGACCCCAGGAACAGCGTTCTGAAATCCTAAGTTAAGGGTAAACATTCAGACCCCAACATCAATGTTCTGGAATCCTTTGTGAGGGACAAACATTCAGACCCTTGTAGCAGTGTTCTGGAATCCTATGTGAGGGAGAAACATTCAGACCCCAGCAGCAGTGTTCTGGAATGCTATGATTGGGTTTATACTGTGAACCTCAGAAGTGTTCCTCTGTTTAATTAATTTTCCACCTTAGGTGGAACATGACTAGAATGGGCTACAGTGGAAGGGAAAATTCCCTTCCCCTAGGTTATTTAGTCTCTGATTATACTAGAGCAGATTAGGCTGAAGTTAGGTAGTTTCTCCTGTGGACGAGCCTTGTTAAGAACCAGGTGCTCTGGCATATTTCAAACTGGTTTTCCTTTTTCCTTCCCGAAGGCTGAAGCAGGAGGGGAGTTTCCTCAGGTATTTGTCACAGGAGCCTGGTGAAGCTCCATGAGACAATTTTACAGTATTGTTCCCCCTCCCCCACAGTAACTCTATCTCTTTGTAGTTTTTACCACTTAGAGTTGTCCACGCAGATCCTCCAGCCATTCACCAGTTACGGTTTGAGTTTTTCTGCTCCAGCACTGGTTCCAAGGTTGGTTTCAGTAGTGAGTCCATGTTCCTGTAAGCCATTAAGTCCTATATTCACTTCTCTGTCTCTGCAATCCTGGGAGCAGTGGTTTGCCCTGTGTCCTCCCCTGAGTTTCAAATCTAGAAAGAATTGTTGATTGTTTAGTCTCTTCAACTTTTTATTTGTTGTAAAGATTGTGTCATATTAATTTGTTGTTAAGAATGTTATTAAAATTAATTATTTTAAAGTAATTATTGATTACTTCCAAGCTCCTTACATGCAGAAATAGGAACCTGGAATGTGTTTCTAAAACTATCTTCTCAATGCCTCTGTGCACAAAGGATTTTTTTCCAGAGGAATATGATCGTGATGAATTATATTACACATCCGAATATTGAACTTTTCTTTATTCATGGAATAAACTCAGAAAGTTCCTTCTTGGTCTTCACAGTCTATTTCTCTTCCTGTGTAAATGTTAGTGTTTCTGTAGATTCTGTACTTGTTTCTTTTATTCTTTCATTCTCTTATTTTCATTTGGTCTGATGGATTCAGTTACCATTGAAATTCTGGTAATTTCCAAATCTTTATCTTTAGTTTTGATCTCTCTTCTTAACCACTGGAGCCATATTCCCAATTGCCAGTTGAACATTCCCACATATGGAACCTCAGATGTTTCACACATGGTATGTCCAGGTTTGTGTCACTTCTGGTTATCATATTCTTTTATTTTTTTGCAAATTTCACTTCACAACACAAGTACCAAACTAGCTGGATCAGACAGATAACTTGGAAACAAAACTCCCCTTTTTACCCACTGCACAGCAAATTGGACCAAATCCTGTTTCTACATTTTTTTCCTTTTGAGAACTGCTTCCCTATTGTGTATTCTTACACTCCGTGTCCTGATGTACTGATGTAGGTGGTCATCTGTCTTCCTTTTTACTCCCTTCTGGCTTTCCCTTAAGCCCTTTCCCATTCTCTTTCTCAGGGATGGCTGTTAAAATGCCAATATGGTCATGTAACTTTTCTGTCCTTACTGGTCCTCCTTATTTACACCTGTTTGTGAGGTGGCTGTGTTCACCCTGGGTGGATACAGCAATTTTTTGTCCCATAGAAAGGAAATTTTGAAATGCCAGTGTATATGATTTTAATTAAGTATACTCACCCTTTTGTATCCATGGGTTTTGCATCTGCGGATTCAGCCAACTTCAGATTGAAAGTATTCCCAAAAAAATAGATGGTTGTCTCTGTGCAGAGCATCTACAGAAATTTTTCGTGTCATTATTTCCTAAACAGTACAATATAACAGCCGTTTATGTAGCATTACATTGTCTTCAGTATTATATGTAATCTAAAGATTTAAAGTTCCATCATGCATGGCTTACTGATGGGATTACTTTCTGAGAAATGCACCTTTAGGTAATTTCATTGTTGTGTGTTACAAAACCTACATGATATGTATATTTTTATTTATATGTTTTTGATATATGGGTAACCAGATGGCTCAGAGCCATTATTGAATATCATTTTCTGCACTTCATCTGCAATGCCAATATCAGGTTTCTGTGTATGTTTCATCATCATCTTATGGGACTATTGTGATATACATGTTTAGTCATTGACTGAAATGTTATGCAGCTCATGACTGTATACAGGAGGATGTGCATAAGTTATATGCAAATATGAGACTAGTTTATATAAAACAGTTATTCAATCTGTGGATTTTGGTATCTGGGGGTGTCTTGGAATCAGTCCCCATGGATACTGAGGAAGTAATGTAATGTAAAAATGATAGGTGCATAAGAATTTTTGAAATTAGGTCAAATATTTAAATGCAGAATCACTGCATAATCATTCCTTAAATATTGCATTTAGCTTTCATCCCTGCCCAGGATCATTCATCTAGGCATGGTGCTGTCCAGAGTTCCATTAAAATGGTGTGTGTTCTCTTTGCCTTTGTCAGTAGACTTCTGATACATTCTCATAGTCATGAGAATTCATGGTTCATGTGGTAGAGCCAAACACCTGATTTTTCAGTAAAGTGGAACCTCATGATGCAAAATAAACAAAATTTATTTTCTCCTTCTGTCTTATCTTAGTCTGCATTGAACTTGTGTCTCAATGAATTCACCTAAACATTATTCCCAGTATGTGTTTATACTTATATATTCATAACCAGATCATGCGCTCCTTTGAGGAGCAGAATTTTATTTCTCTTGTTTTTTTTTTTTTTTTTTGAGAGATAAGCTCTCTGTTGGCCAGGCTGGAGTGCAGCGATGTGATCATCCCTCACTGCACTGTCAAACTCCTTGGCTTGAGCAATTCTTCAGCCTCAGCTTCCAGAGTAGCCAGGACTACAGGCATGCAGCATTATGCCTATTTTTTAATTATGTTTGTAGAGAGAGGGTCTTGCCTTTTGTTTATACTTTTATCCCTAGCAACAAGGGTGGTTCTAGATCTATAAGGTGAAATTTGTAATACAATTTTATTAATTCATAAGTTAATACAGTGGAAGCATATTTCTACTGTGATTACTCCTTCTCCCACCATAAACAGTGCCAAACAAACTACATCTTATGTAAAATACATATAAGACACATGGACACCCAAAAGACTGAATTCCCAGATTCTAGTTCTTTTGACCCTGGGCTGATGCTTTGACTTGAGGAAAAATGTGCCATTACAGGGGTTGGTGTCCTTTGAAGATGTGGCTCTTCACTTCACCTGGGAGGAGTGTCAGGACCTGGATGATGCTTAGAGGACGCTGTACAGGGACGTGATGCTGGAGACCTACAACAGCCTGGTATCATTACAGGAGTTGGTGTCCTTTGAGGAGGTAGCTCTGCACTTCACCTGGGAGGCGTGGCAGGACCTGGATGATGCTCAGAGGACCCTGTACAGGGAGGGACGTGATGGTGGAGACCTACAGCAGCCTGGTATCATTGGGTGAGTGAAACTTTCCAGTAACTCCCAGGAATGTGTTTTGTTGTTGGTAAATGTAGGAACCCTTTTAACATATAATAATATTTACTTGTAAGATTCTGGTTGATGAAAAATGTGTCATTACTCTGTAATGAAATGTTCAAATTGGCTCCTTCATTGTACAGTCTCTGAAGCCCAGTTTTTGTCATTCTGAAAAAGATTTGACTTAGTGGTTTGACAAAGTCTTCCATTGTTTCTTGTTACTAGGACATTGCATTACCAAACCTGAGATGATCTTCAAGCTAGAGCAAGGAGGAGAGCCATGGATAGTAGAAGAAACCCCAAACCTGAGACTTTCAGGTCAGTCAGTGAATACTGGGCAGGGAGGCCTGGAGGAGTAATGCCCAGCAGATTTTGGTAGTGTTATCTTGTTTTCACCACTTTTTTCCCTAGGTCTTTGACCTGAAGACTGTTGGTCTGCATTAAATGTCCATTATATAGTCCCCAGGGGTAACTCTCATGCATATATCCCAGTCTCTTATTTTTCTGAGTATCTTCTTCTATTTATCCCAAATCCAATCCCTGCCATCCTCTCTTTAGGCCTTTTTCTTTGCTATTTATTTTCTCTATTTCCCCCTTTTCCTCTATTCTGATGTAGTGTCTTAAAATTTTTTTTTAGACATTCATGCATTTATTTATCCTTTGAATGTATCTTAAGCGATTTTTGAGAATCAGTCATTATAACAATGATGATGAAAATAGTGTTTCTTTTTAAGCTGTAGCTTTATTATTCTTGTTTTATTTTTTATTAAACAGATGGTTCTCACTGTTTCTGAGACTCAAGTGCAGTGGCATGATCGTAGTTCACTGTAACGATGAACTCCTGGGATCAAGTGTTTCTCACAGCCTAGCCTCCCAAGTAGCTAGGACTACAGGTGTGTGCCACCACACCTGGCTATTTTTTTATTGTTTGTGGAGATGAGGTCTTGTTCTGTTGCCCAGGCTGGTCTCAAACTTCTGGCCTTAAATGATCCTTGTAGACTCCCACCTATTAAAAAAAAAAAAAGTAGCTGAGTATGGTGACATGGGTTTGTAATCCATTTTTATACTTGGGAGGCTGAGGTGGAAGGATTGCTTGAGCTCAGGAGTTTGAAGCTTCAGTGAGCTATGATAGAAACACTGCACTCCTGCCTGGGTAACAGAGTAAGATCCTGTCTCAGAAAGAAATTTTGCTGAGGAGGACCCATCATAGGGGCCTGGATAGGGGTGGTGCTGGACTTGGGAGGAGAACCAGAAGATTCTGGGTCTCAAGTCCAAAGAAACCAATTATTTCCTGTTGAAGGGCTCAGATTTCTGTTTGAGAGTGGAGTTTGTAGTTACCATTTGAAGATGAGAAATATACAGGAAACTTCATTTTTATATATAACTGTGTGACACGTGAAACTCCAAAACACAAAATAAAACCCTTCAAAAATGGTGAATTATCAAGCAGGGGTATGTGATTGGAGAGGGGCAGGGCTGTTGATCTCTGAAGGAACCAGAAATACAGTTTTCAAGGATGACGGGCATAGCCTGAGTTGCAGAACCAATCCTTCAGATCACCAGTGTGGTTTTTTAACTGGAGCTTCTTTGCCTATTATGGTTCTGGGAAGCAAGAGATGTCATGCTTAAGTAGGAATTTGCCAGGATCTGTTTTTGTTTAACATGGGGAATATGATTTTCTGCTTGGAAAACCTCCAGACACATTTAACCATTCTCAGGGAGGAGTGAAAGGTTAACATAGGCAAAATCCTGTCTACAAGCTACTTCCATGCTTAGGAGACAGAAAAATGGCCATCTCCTGTACCTGCCAGTTGCTGACCCAAGAAAAACTGGCTATCTTCAAAGAAGAATAGTGAAAAAATAGCAGCTATTAAAACAGCCACTATTGTTTTATGAATAAATAGAAAAAAAGAGAGAAAACAAATGACAGATAATGAACACTTATTAAAACCTATGAGTAGGAAGTAGATGCATATTATTACCATATAATTCTTTGTGAAATAAAAAAGAAAAGGAAAACTTCAAAATGCAAAGGAAAACTCAGTTGAACATTAGAAAATATACTGATTTATTACATGACGTCAGAAGGAACAGGAACCATAGGCATATAAAACCAATACCCATTATTAATTTTTATCAAATCTTACTCCACTGGGATAGGAAGTAATTTTTTTCACCTTTACACAAGCATTCTGTAAGACATGCTCCTGTGTGGTTCATGGATACGTTTTTCTCATTTCAGCTGTCCAGATCACTGATGACCTTATTGAAAGGAGCCATGAAAGTCATGATAGATTTTTCTGGCAAATTGTAATCACCAACAGCAACACATCAACTCAGGAGAGAGTTGAATTAGGAAAAACATTTAATTTGATCTCAAACCATGTTTTAAATCTGATTATAAATAATGGAAACAGTTCAGGAATGAAGCCTGGGCAGTTTAATGTTTGCCAGAACGTGCTTTTACCTGTTAAGCCCAGTGAGACACAGTCTGGAGAGAAACCTCATGTCCCTGATATAACCAGGAGATCCCACAGACATCATGAACATCTTACTCAGCATCACAAGATTCAAAGTCTGCTGCAGCCTTTTCAATGTAATGAACAAGGGAAAACCTTCAACATGGAGGCAATGTTCTTTATACATAAGAGGGTTCATATAGGACAGACCTTTGGTAAATATGATGAATATGAGAAAGCCTGTAATAACTCAGCTATTATTGTCCAAGAGATAACTCAGGTAAGACAGCCAACTTGCTGTAGAAAGTCTGACTTCACTAAACATCAGCAAACACACACAGGAGAGAAACCCCAAGAATGTGTTGAATATGAGAAACCCGCCATTAGCACATCAGACCTCATGATACAGCACAAGATGCCTACTGAGGAAAAACCTTGTGCCTGTAACTGGTGTGAAAAATTGTTCAGCTATAAGTCCAGGCTCACTATCCATCAGAGAATTCACATAGGGGAAAAGCCCTATGGATGCAACGAATGTGGAAAAACCATTTGCTGTAAGTCATTCCTCACTTTACATCAGAGAACTGACACTGGGGATAAGCCCTACAAATGTATTGAATGTGGAAAAACTTTTCACTGTACATCACTTCTCACTTTACATCACAGAACTCACTCAGGGAAAAAGACCTATCAGTGTAGTGAATGTGGAAAAACCTTTAGCCAGAACTCATACCTCACAATACATCATGGAACTCACACCTGGCAAAAGCCCTATGCATGTGACAATTGTGAAAAAGCATTTAGCGATAAGTCAAGGCTTACTGTCCATCAGAGAACACACACAGGGGAAAAGCCCTATGAATGTAATGAGTGTAGAAAACCCTTTATCAATAAGTCAAACCTCAGGATACATCAGAGAACTCATACTGGAAAAACTATGAATGCAATGAATGTGGGAAAACGTTTCCCCATAAGTCGTTCCTCACTGTCCACCAAAGGACTCACACAGGCAAAAACCCTACGAATGCAATGAAAGTGGGAAAACCTTTCACTGTAAGTCATTCCCCACTGTCCATCAGAGAACTCATACTGGGGAAAAACCATATGCATGTAACAAATGTGGTAAAACGTATAGCCACAAGTCATACCTTACAATACATCACAGAACTCACACAGGGCAAAAACCCTATGAAAGTAATGAATGTGGAAAATTGTTTTACTGTAAGTTATAAGTCATTTCTAACTATACATCAGAGAACTCATGCTGGCAAAAAACTCTATGAATGTAATGAATGTGAGAAAACCTTTATTAATAAGTTAAACATTTTGATAGACAAGAGAACTCACACAGGGTAAAGACCCTATGAATGTAATGAATGTGGAAAAACCTTTCATCACAAGTCATTCCTCACCGTACACCAGAGAACTCACACAGGGGAGAAACCGTATGGATGTAACCAATGTGGAAAAACTTTTTGTCAGAAATCATACCTTATTATACGTCAGAGAACTCACACTGGGGAAAAGCCCTATGAATGCAATGAATGTGGAAAATCCTTTCATCAGAAGGCAAATCTTCAGAAGCATCAAGGTATTCACACAGGGGAGAAACCCTATGAATGTAGCGAATGTGGAAAAACCTTCAGTCAGAAGTCAGTCCTCACTGTACATCATAGAACCCATACTGGAGAAAAACTTACGAATGTAATGAGTGTGGGAAAACCTTTCATAACAAGTCAAACCTCAATATGCATCAGGGAATTCACTCAGGAGAGAAACCCTGTGAATGTGATGAATGTAGGAAAATTTTTTTACCATAAGGCAGTTCTCACCATACATCAGAGAACTCACACAGGTGAGAAGCCATTTGAATGTAAGAAAACCTTCTCCCAGAAGTCAAAACTCTTGGTACAGCACAGAACTCACACAGGGGAAAAACCCTTTAGATGTAATGAATGTAGGAAAATTTTCTCCCAGAAGTCAGGCCTCAGTATACATCAGAGAATACACACAGGAGAAAAACCTTATGAATGTAAGGAGTGTGGGAAAACCTTTTGCCAGAAGTCACACCTCAGTAGGTATCAACAAACCCATATAGGAGAGAAATCTGATGTAGCTGAGGCAGATTATGTATTCCCTCAAAATCACTTTTTTTTCCCTTGACCTCACAACCTACACCTCTCCAGCTACTATTATAGATTTCTCCATGCTCAGTCTAGGAGAATATGGACACAAATGGTGACCATTACCTCCTGGCCTACCAACAAGAAGGTCTTCACCATGCTGTAACAGAAGTGCTATCATGCAGGCTTTCTTGTTCCCATTTTTATGCACACTTCGCAATTTAATGTCACAGATATGGCTGTTTTCCTAGAAGTTCATGTACCAACTTCTGCCAGCTTCAAACATTTCTTCTGAAACTTCCTCACCTCTCTTCTCCTCCATAGAATTGAAGAGTGTTAGGGCCTTTCTCAGGATTAGGCTTTGTCTCAAGGGAATGTTGGGGCTGGTTTGATGTTCTATGCAGACCACTCAGACTTTCTCTGTGTCAGTAAAAAGGCTGTTTTGTTTTTTAAAAATCATTCATGTGTTAACTGGAGTAGCACCTGTAACTTCCTTCAAGAACTTTTTGTTTGCATTCACAACTTGGGTAGCTCATGCAAGAAGCTTAGCTTTGGCTTGTCTTAGCTTCCAACATGCTTTCTTCACTAAGCTTGATGATTTGAAGTGGCAGATGTGCACACTTCTTTTCACTTGAACACATGGTGGCCACTGCAGAGTGAAGTGGCCTAATTTCATTGTTGTATCTTGGGGAATGCGGGGCTGGAAGAGAGAAATAGAGACAGGGAAATGACTAGCCAATGAAGCATTCAAACACAACAGTTTTCCATCGTGTTTACTGCCTTCCATAGAGTTCCAGCACGCTGAGACAATTCCAATAGTAACATCAGAAATCACTGATCACAGGTCATCATAACGGATGTGATAACTAAAATCTTTGAAAGATTGTGGGGATTGCCAAAAGATGTGACACAGATGTGAAGTGAGCACACAGTGTTGGAAAAATGGTGCTGGTCAGACTTGCTGAGCACTTTGTGGCCACAAATCTTTAATTTGTTAAAAAGGTGATGTTGCCAAGCAAAATAAAGTGAAGTCGATAAAGTGAGGTGTGCCTCTATTTTGATGGGCTCTAACAATTTGTTTTTTCATTGGTGTATTTAGACCATGACATTCAAAGTGATTATACAGTTAGGTTAATTTTGCCATATCATTTTCCATTCACTCCTATTGTTCTTTGTTCTTGCTTTGTCCACCACTGTTTATCTGCCTTTTATGGAGTTGATGATTTTATATGATTTTTGTTTCCTCTCATTGCTTTTTTTTTTAATTGAGACAGCAGTCACACAGGCTGGAGTGCAGTGGTGTGATCATGATTCCCTGCAGACTCAACCTCGTGGGTTGAAGTGATCTTTCCACCTCAGCCTCCCAACTAGCTAAGACTACAAGTATGCAATTAACTAGGACTACAAGTATGCAATTAGGTAGGACTACAAGTAAGTCATTAGCTAGGACTACAAGTATGCAATTAGCTAGGACTACAAATATGCAATTAGCTAGGACTACAAGTATGCACCACAATACCTGGCCTTTTCTTTTCTGTAGGGACAGGGTCTCACTGTGTTGCTCAGGATAGTCTCTAACTCTTGGAGTCCAGCCATCTTTCTACCTTGGTATGAGCCACTATACCTGGCCTGTTTTCTCTTTTTGGTATTTTTATACTTTGGTTTTTACTAGTTGCCCTGGAGTTTGCAGTATAGACTTGCAACAAATCCAAGTTCACCTTCAAATAACACTATACCAGTTCAGTTACTTTGACTGCCTTTTAACAGTGAAATTTCTAATAGAAATGTAATACCAGTTTCTCTCATATTCCCATCTCTTGTGTTATTGTTGCCATTTGTTTCACTTATATGTAAGCATACATAGCCTTGTATAAAAGTATGTAATTGGCTGGGTGCCATGGCTCACGCCTGTAATCCCCACACTTTGGGAGGCCAAGGCAGGTGGACCATGAGGTCAGGAGATGGAGACCCTCCTTGCTAACACAGTGAAACCCCATCTCTACTAAAAATACAAAAAATTAGCTGGACGTGGTGGCACATGCATGTAGTCCCAGCTATTCAGGAGGCTGAGACAAGAGAATTGCTTGAACCAGGGAGGAGGTGGAGGTTGCAGTGAGCTGAGATTGCACCACTGCACTCCAGCCTGTGTGACAGAACAAGACTCCGTCTGAAAAAAAAAAGTATATAATTGCATACATTGTTATTATATACGAACTGTTATATGTTAGGTGAATTAAGAATAAAAAGTAAGCAACCGGATATGGTGGCTTATGCCTGTAATCCCAGTACTTTGGGAGGCCAAGGTGGGCAGATCACAAGGTCAGAAGATCGAGACCATCCTAGCTAACATGGTGAAATCCTGTCTCTACTAAAAATACGAAAACAAAATTAGCCAAGTGTGGTGGTGGGTGCCTGTAGTCCCAGCTACTCAGGAGGCTGAGGCAGGAGAATGGCATGAACCTAGAAGGCAGAGCTTGCAGTGAGCCAAGATCACACTACTGCACTCCAGCCTTGGTGACAGAATGAAACTTCCATCTCAAAAAAAAAAAAAAAAAAAGAAAAAGGATTTTTACCACCACTTATTCATTTTTAAAATGTAGATACAGGCGGGTGTAGTGGCTCACACCTGTAATCCCAGCACTTTGGGAGGTCAAGATGGGTGGATCACGAGGTTAGGAGTTCAAGACCAGCCTGGCAAAGATGGTGAAACACTGTCTCTAATAAAAATACAAAAAAATTAGCCAGGCATTGTGGAGGGCTCCTGTAATCCCATCTACCTGGGAGGCTGAGGCAGAGAATTGCTTGAACCTGGGAGGCAGAGGTTGGAGTGAGCCGAGATTGTGCCACTGCACTCCAGCCTGGGCAACAGAGCAAGACTCAGTCTCAAAATAAATAAATAAAAATAAATAAAATGTAGATTCAGTTTTCAGATGTGTATATATTTTTTAGTCTAGATAATGTTTAACATATTCTCACATAACACATTTGTTGGTAACAAGTTTCCTCAACTTTTGTTTGTCCAAGGAATGCTTTATTTCTCATTTACTTTTGAGAGATCTCACAGGCACTTAAATCTAAGTTGATTTTTTTTTTCTCTCAGCATGCTTAATATTTCATTCCACTCTCTTTACTTTCATGGTTCTGAGATGTTGAATGTAATTCTTCTTTTTTTTTTTTTGAGATGGAGTCTCGCTCTGTCACCCAGGCTGGAGTGCAGTGGTGTAATCTCGGCTCACTGCAAGCTCTGCGTCCCGGGTTCACACCATTCTCCTGCCTCAGCCTCCTGAGTAGCTAGGACTACAGGCTCCTGCCACCACACCTGGCTAATTTTTTTGTTTTAGTGGAGACGGGGTTTCACCATGTTAGCCAGGATGGTCTCAATCTCCTGACCTCATGATCCACCCACCTTGGCCTCCCACAGTACTGAGATTACAGGCATGAGCCACCAAGCCCGGCCTGAATGTGATTTTTGTTTGTTTGTCTATAGGTTTCGTTTCTCTATCTTTGTTTCTTTGTTTCTCTATAGGTAAGATGTTGTCCACTCTACCTTTGGTCTCTTTTGGAGTTGATGTTTTATACAGTTGGAGAATAATATGCCTAGGTGTAGGATTTTAGCATGTATCTTGTCTGGTGTGCTCTGAGCTTCCTGGATCTTTGATTTGGTGTCTAACATTAACAGTGGAAGTTGTCAGACATGATTGTTGCAGATGTTTCTTCTATTTCTCTTCTCCTTCTGGTATTCTCATCACTCGATGTTACACCTTTTCTAGCTGTCCCATTGTTCTTGGATATTATGTCCCATTGTTTTCAGTTTTTAAAGTTTCTTTCATGTTTCCAGAGCTCGCAGACTCTTTCCTTTGTTGTGTTCAGTCTACTAGTAAGCCAATCAAAGACATTCTTCAGGTCTGTTGCAGTATCTTTTTATCTCTACTGTTTCTTTTTTATTCTTTCCTTGGACTTCTGTCTCTCTGCTTACATTGCCTATCTGTTCTTGAATGCTGTCTCCTTTGTTCATCAGAGCCCTTATCATTACTACTCAGAGATATTTTTTAAAATCTCTGTCTGATAATTCCAGCATCATAGCTATGTCTTGTTCTGATCTGTCACTCCAAATTGTGTTTTTTGCCTTTTAGTATGCCTTGTGCTTTTTCTTTATTCCTAGATATGAGATACCAGGTAAAAGGAACGACTGTAACAGTGCATCCTATAATGATGGGAAGTTATGAAGGGGAGGGGAAGCTCTCTTAGTCCATCCACCAGCAAGTTATGCTCTAAGTTATAGAGCAAGTAATTTGTAAACAACAGAAATTTGTTGCTCAGTTTGGAGGCTAGAAAGTCCAAAGTCAAGGTTCCAAAAGATTCAGTGTTTGATGAGACCCATTCCTCATAGATGGTGCCAGCTATATGTCCTCTCATGTTGGAATGGACAAAGAAGCTGCCTTTGGCCTCTTTCATAAGTGCACTAATCCCAATCAGGATGGCTTTGCCATTACCTTTCAAAGGCCCCACCCCTTAATTCTAGTGCATTGGAGACTTGGTTTCAACAGGCACATTTTGCAGGGGGTCGGGCAGGAAACAAATATTCAGACCATAGCAGAAGTGTTCTGGAGTCTTAGGATTGGGACTCATTGTTTAAGTGAGTCTCTGCTTTTGGACTATGAACTTCACATGTGTTTCTCTGTTTTTATCTTCCCCTTTAGGGATGACTGTAGTAGGCTGGAGTTCGGTATTTCACTTCCAGCAGGTCACTTAGGACCTGATTATATGAGAGCAGGTAAGGCTGAGGTTTAGTAATTTCTCCAGAGGACAAGCCTTGTTAAGAACAGGGTGCTCTGGCATATTTTAAGATGATTTTCCTTTTTCCTTCCCAAAGGTGGAAGCAGGAAGTGAGTTTTCTCAGGTATTTGCCACAGGAGCCTGGTGAAGCTCCAGGAGGTAAATTTTACAATATTATGCTCCCTCATAACTGGATATCCCTGGAGTTTTTACCTTCTTGAGTTGTCCATATGGAACCTTCAGCAGTTCACCAGTTATAGTTCAAGATTTTCTACTCCAGCACTGGTTCCTAAGGTGGTTTCAGTAGTGAGTCTCTGTTCCTGTAAGCCATAAATTCCTGTATTCACTTCTCTATCTCTCCAGTCTTGGGGGCAGTGGCTTGCCCTATGTCCTCTCTTCACATTCAAATCCAAAAAAGATTGTAGATTTTTCAGTCTCTTCAGCTTTTATTTGTTTTATTTAAAAAATTTTTAGATTTGGGGGACTCACTATGTTGCCCAGGCTGGTCTCAAACTCCTAGACTCAAGGGATCCTCCTGCTTTGGCCTCCCAAAGTGTTGGGATTATAGGCATGAGCCACCACACCTGACCTTTTCAGCTTTTCATGTGTTAAGATGGACTGATTACTTCCATTATTTTTTTTTTCCTTTTTTTGAGGTGGAGTTTCACTTTGTGGCTCAGGCTGGAGTGCAGTGCTGCAATCTCAGCTCACTGCAACATCTGGCTCCCAGGTTCAAGTGATTATCCTTGCCTCAGCCTCCTGAGTAGCTGGGATTACAGGCACCCACCACCATGCTGGCTGACGTTTGTATTATTATTATTTTATTTTTTAATTTTTTGAGGCAGAGCTCACTCTGTCATCCAGGCTGTAGTGCAGTGGCTTGATCTTGGCTCATTGCAACCTCCACCTCCCAGGTTCAAGCAATTCTCCTGCCTCAGCCTCCCAAGTAGCTGGTATTATGGGCAAACACCACCACACCTCGCTAATTTTTGTATTTTTAGTAGAGGTGGGGTTTTGCCATGTTGGCCAGGTTGGTCTCAAACTCCTGACTTCAAGTGATCCACCCACCTCAAGCTCCCAAAATGCTGGGGTTACAGGTGTGAGCCTCCGCACCCAGCCTAATTTTTTTTTATTTTTAGTAGAGATGGGGGTTTGCCATGTTGACCAGGCTGGTCTTGAACTTCTGACTTCAGGTGATCTGCCCACCTTGGTCTCCCAAAGTGCTGGGATTACAGGCATGAGCCACTGCACCTGGCCACTTCTAAGCTTCTTACATGCGGAAATCAGAACCTAGAATCTGTTTCTAAGACTTTTCTTCTTAATGCCTATGTGGACAATTAAAGGATTTTTCTCCTCAGGACTCTGAATATGATTAATTGTATTAGTAGACTTTCTAATATTGAGCTTTTCTTAATTTGTGAAATAAACTCGGAAAGTTCCTTCTTGGTCTTAACAGTTTATTTCTCTTTGTAAATATTAGGGATTCTGTACTTGTTCGTTTTTATCCTTTCATTCTCTTAGGTTCATTTGGTCTGATAGATTCCGGTACCATTGAAATTCTGATAGTTTCAAAATCTTTATCTCCAGCTTTGATCTATCTTGTGAACTCTGTAACTGTATTCCCAATTGCCAGCTGGACATCCCTACATATGGGACCTCAGATATTTCAAACATGACGTGTCCAAGTCTGTATCACTTCTGGCCATCATATTGTTCTTTTATTTTTCCAAATTTCACATCACCAGTAACAAACTAGCTGTGATCATGGCAGATAGCCTGGAAATAAAACTCCCCTTTTTACCCTCTGCACAGCAAATTGACATAAAATCCTGTTTCTACTTTTTTTCCTTTCAACTATTGCTTCCCTATTCTGTATTCTCACTGCTCCATCTTCTGATGTACGAGGTCATCTGTCTTCCTCTTTTCCTCTCCTCTGACTCTTAAGCCCTTTCCCATTATATTTCTCAAGAATGGCTGTTAAAATGCCAATATGGTCATGTAACTTTCCTGTACTTAGTGAACCTCCTTATTTACACCCTGTTTCTGAAGTGGCTGTGTTCACCCTGGGTGGACACGGAATGTTTTTGGCATGTACAAAGAGAATTTTATGCTGCCTGTGTAGAGCTATTAATTTGTAAGTACACTCAGCTTTTTGTATCTGTAGGTTTAATATCTGTGTATGTAAACAAACTTTGATGCAAAATATTTGAAATGAAATCAGATGCTTGCATCTGTAGTGAACATATGCAGACTTTTTCTTGTTATTACTTCCTAAATAACACAACTATTTACATCCACATTGTATTTGGTCTTCTAAGTGTGAAAGGAAAATAAAGATTGGGACTCCAAACTCATTAAGCAAAAGGGAAAAGTCAAGCTGGGAACTCAGTCATGCAAACCTGCCTCCTCCTCTTGGTTCCTAAATAAGATGGCTACAAGATAAAAAGCTTTTTATCTTGTAGCTCCCTCCCTCATATTTTTCCCACAAGGAAATTTCTGGTGTGCTTTAAGATCTTTAAAGTGTTTCTGTTAAAATTCATCATGGCAATGTAAATTGATAGCTTATCCTTTTTATTCCTTTTTTTGAGATGGAGTTTCACTATTGTCACCCAGGCGGGAGTGCAATGGCAAAATCTCGGCTCACCACAACCTCTGCCTCCCGGGTTCAAGTGATTCTCCTGCCTCAGCCTCCTGAGTAGCTGGGATTACAGGCATGAACCACCACACTTGGCTAATTTTGTATTTTTAGTAGAGACGGGGTTTCTCCATGTTGGTCAGGCTGGTCTCCAAGTCCTGACCTCAGGTGATCCACCCACCTCAGCCTCTTAGAGTGCTGGGATTACAGATGTGAGCTGCTGTGCCTGGTCTGATAGCTCATCTTTACAATGCATAGGACAGAACTCAGAGTCATCCCTCTGCCCACCTGACACAAATACATATCTGATTGTTCCCCTCCCTGTTTGTCTATGTTATGTATAAATGCAGATTCACTGAGCCAAAGGCATGGATGACTGTATCAGTTTGTTGTCACCCCTCTGCCCACCTGACACAAATGCATATCTGATTGTTCCCCCTCCCTGTTTGTCTAAGTTATGTATAAACGCAGATTCACTGAGCCAAAGACATGGATGACTGTATCAGTCTATTCTCACCCCTCTGCCCTCCTGACACAAATGCATATCTGATTGTTCCCCCTCCCTGTTTGTCTAAGTTATGTATAAATGCAGATTCACTGAGACAAAGGCATGAATGACTGTATCAGTCTGTTCTCATACTGCTCTGAGGAAATACTCAAGACTGGGTCATTTATAAAGGAAAGAGGTTTAATTGACTCACAGCTCTGCATGGCTGGGGAGGCCTCAGGAAACTTACAATAATGGCAGAGAACACCTCTTCACAGGGGGGCAGGAGAGACAATAAGTGCAAGCAGGGGAAATGCCAGACACTTACAAAACCATCAGATCTCATGTGACTCATTATCATGAGAACAGCATAGAGGAAACTGCCCCAATGATCCAATTACTTCCACCTGGTCCCATCCTTGACACATGAGGATTATTACAATTTATGGAGAGATTTGGGTGGGGACACAGAGCCAAACCGTATCAATGAATGTTTTCTCCCTACCCCAGTCTTACATGAAAATTGTATTTCTCAATATTTCACCCTTTCTCCTTTAAATTTGGAGCCCTCATAATCATTTTTGAAGAAAGGCATAGACCTGTCTCCGGGGTGTGCATCCTTAACGTTGGAAAATAAACCTCTTAAAATGATCGAGATTTGTCTCGATCATGTTTCCTGATTGACTGAAGTGTTCCAGAGATGATATAAAGTACAGTCATGCATGGCTTAAAGACATCTCTATGTTCTGAGACATGCATTACTAAGCAATATTTTTGTTTTGAGAACATCATAAAGTGTACTTACATAACCCTAGATGGTATATATGTTTATATTTTTTCATATGAGAAACCTTATGTTCTAGCACCATCATTGAATATCAGTCACTTTCCCTACTTGATCTGCAGTGCTATTATCAAGTCCCACATATCAGGTTTTATCGGGTGAACCAACCCCCAATATTTCAACGTAGGTTCTTTCTATTTTCCCTAATTGTCGGCTGGTGTGAGAAATAAAGGGTACAAAGAAAGAAATTTTACAGCTTGGCCTCTGGGGGTGCCATCACATTGGTAGGACTGGGATGGTGACCTTGAGCTGCAAAACCAACCAGTTTTTATTAGGGATTTTGAAAGGGGAGGGGGTGTATGAACAGGGAGTAGGTCACAAGGATCACATGCTTCAAAGGGCCATAAAGATCACAAGGTGAAGGCAAAATTAGAACCACTGATGAGTGTCTGTGTCCCGCTGTGCACACATTGTCTTGATAAACATCTTAACAGGAAACAAAGTTCAAGAGCAGAGACCAGTCTGACTAGAATTCACCAGACTGGAATTTCCCAATCCTAGCAAGCCTGAGGGTACTGGAGGAGACCAGGGTGTATTTCAGTTCTTATTTCAACTGCGTAAGACAGACACTCCCAGAGTGGCCGTCTATAGACCTACCCCTGGGAATGCATTCCTTTCCCAGGGTATTAATTGTTAATAGTCCTTGCTGGGAAAAGAATTCAGTGATATTCTCTTACTCACATGTCCATCTATAGGCTCTAGGCAAGAAGAAAAATATGGCTGAATTCTGCCCGACCCTGCAGGCAGTCAGACCTTAGGTTTATCTTCCCTTGCTCCCTGAAAATCACTGTTATTCTGTTCTTTTTCAGGGTGCACTGATTTCATATTGTTCAAACACCCATGTTTTACAATCAGATTTGATATTGTTTGAACACACGTTTTACAAACAATTTGTACAGTTAATGCAATCATCACAGGGTCTTGAGGCGACATACATCCTCAGCTTATGAAGATGATAGGATTAGATTAAAGTAAGACAGGGATAAGAAATTACAAAAGTATTAATTATAAAAGTATAAATAAATGTCCATGAAATCTTCACAATTTATGTTCTTCTGCCACGGTTCCCACCAGTCCCTCCATTAGGGGTCTCTGACTTTCCGCAAGAAGGTTTCTATATGTGTTTATAATCTTAGGGGGCCATGGTAATATACATGGTTCATTATTGATTAAAAGGTCATTATGAGGCACATGACTGCATATGGAAGGATAAGCATGGGTTATATGCAAATATACCATTTTATATAAGACTTGAGCATCAGTGGTTTTTGGTATCTGTGGGGGTATTCTGGAGCTGATTTCTATGGATACTGAGGAACAACTGTACTTTGAAAATGAAAGATGCATACATTTTTGTCATTAAAATTAGGTCAAATATTTAAATGCAGAATCACTGCATAATCATTTCCTTCAAGACTGCGTCTGTCTCTCTCATCAAGGCCCAGGATCGTTTATCTAGATACACTGCAGTATGTCATTCCATTAACATGGTGTGTCTTCTTTGTGTCCTTGGGACTGGACTTCTGCTACACCTCATAGTTGTGAGATGGTGTGGTTCACATGGAAGTGCTAAACAACTTTGGTTTTTCAGTGAAGTGCAACCTCATAATACTGTGCATCACCATGCCTGGCTAGTTTTTCTGTTTTTTGTAGAGACAGGGTTTCACCATGTTGCTCAGTCTGGTCTTGAACTCATGAGCCCAAGTGATCCACCTGCCTCAACCTCCCAAAGTGCTGGAATTACAGGCATGAGCCACTGTGCCTGTCCTAACAAACCATTTGAACTACAGGCGAAGTGAAGTCTCTCTCTCTAATATTCGGTCTTCTATTTACAACTCCTAAAATATCTAAATGTGCCCTCCCTCTCAGGGCACACAGCCCAATCCTATTTTCTCCCATATGATAGGAAAGAAAGAATCACATAACAAATGCCTAGTGATCTTCATTGTGAAGAGCACATGGTCAAAACATTTTTTAAAATCCTATTTTGAAGTCCAGTTATGCAAAGAATTAATAAATAATGACACAAATTAATGAAACAGTAGCTATCTTACTGAGTCCAGTGTAAGAACACAAATGGGATTCATAATGAGCCACAAAGGCATCTGAGTCCAGATCAAAATGTCAAGGTCTTGAGAAAAGGCCCAACTGGGAGCAAATTATGAAATCTGCATGAGTCTCTTAAGGACGACTTAGGGAAGGCTTGGCCTTTGATCATTATTATGAGACTGATATGGTTTGGCTGTGTCCTCACCCAAATCTCGAATTGTTGTTCCCATAATTCCCACGTATTTTGGGAGGGACCTAGTGGGAGGTAATTGAATCATGAGGACTGTGCTGTTCTTATGATAGTGAATAAGTCTCATGAGATCTGATGGTTGTATGGAGGGAAGTTCCCCTGCACATGCTGTCTCTTGTCTGCTGCTGTGTAGGACCTGACCTTTGCCTTCTGCCATGATTGTGAGGTCTCCCCAGCCACGTGGCACTGTGAGTCCATTAAACTTATTTTTCTTTATAAATTACCCAGGCTTGGGCATGTCCATATTAGCAGCATGAGAACAGACTAATACGGAGACTTATTATGAGTTTGACAGGAAGGTGCAGAAACAGAGTTCTGGAGTCAGATTATGGGTGACAGCTACATAATCTTTTTTATTCAAGAAAATTGAAAGATTTTATATATGAGTGGAACTTAGCTTATGTTCAGTGTTGATGTGGGAAAAAGTGAGGTTAGATTTGTGAGCAGGAGCTGAATCATTGAAAGTCTTCAAGTCCTTTCTAAAGAGTGAGAACCTGAGTTTTAAGCTGTTGTTAAGTGCTTTTAAGTCCTTGAGGAACACAGTTACCTGTCTAGAGATGTTAGTCTGGAAGCGAACAAGATAACGGGAAGTAAGAGGAGTGCAGGCTGATGGAAACGTGATGGAAAATGGAAATATTTCAGATGAGAGAGGGTGAGGGTTTCACTGAGTCGCGGAGTGCAGGCTGATGGAAACATGATGAAAAAGGGAAATATTTCAGGTGAGAGAGAGTGAGGGTTTCACTGAGTCGAGGAGTGCAGGCTGATGGGAACATGATGGAAAGCGGAAATATTTCATGTGAGAGAGAGTGAGGGTTTCCCTGAGTCGAGGAGTGCAGGCTGATGGGAACATGATGGAAAATGGAAATATTTCAGGTGAGAGAGAGTGAGGGTTTCACTGAGTTATAAAGTTGTGGAGAGGAAGCAGTGAGTAGAAGAATACTTAAGAAGTAGAATTAATAAAACTTTGTGACAGAACAGGTGATGGGTCTGGGAGAGAACTATACCTGGAACAGTGGATCTCAGAGTGCTCCTTGAAAATAAGACTCTTTCTATCATAATACAGCTATGTTACTTGTCTTTTTCCCTTGTTTTTGTTCTCTGCTTTGGTGCAAATGCAATAGTAAGTAAAAACGTAGCACAAAACAAGAAAGTGGCTCCAAACAATAGTAGCAGTTCTATTATTTACAGTAACGTGGTTGTCTCAATAAGTAAACATGCCAATTTTATTTTCATGTTACTTAAGAATATAATTGATGAAGCAGTAAAAAATGAAACTTTCATTCAATCTAGATCCCCAAGTATGTCTTTTCAGTATTCTATTTGATAAAATGGTAAGAACTCATAGAGCACTTATTACTTAAAAATGAACTAAGTATGACAGGTGCAGTGGCTCACACCTGTAATCCCAGCACTTTTGGAGCTCAAGAGTTTGCAACCAGTTGGAGCAACATGGTGAAACCCAATCTCTACAAAAAAATATTAGCCAGGGGTGATGATGTAAGCCTGTAGTCTACTGTAGGGATGAGCCCTACAGGGTCTGTGGGTTTTCCTTAGCGTGTGCAGAGATGAGAGATCGTATAAATAAAGACACAAGACAAAGAGATAGAAGAAAAGACAGTTGGGCCCGGGGGACCACTACCACCAATATGTGGAGACTGGTAGTGGCCCCGAATGCCTGGCCGCACTGTTGTTTATTGGATACAAGGCAAGGGGGCAGGGTAAGGAGTGTGAGCCATCTCCAATGATAGGTAAGGTCACGTGAGTTTCGTGTCCACCAGTCGGGGGACCTTCCTTGTTTGGCAGCCGAGGCGGAGAGAGAGAGAGGACAGCTTACGCCATTATTTCTACTATGCATTTCAAAGACTTTTAGTACTTTCACTAATTCCACTACTGCTATCTAGAAGGCCGAGCCAGGTGCAGAGGGTGGAACATGAAAGCCGACCAGGAGCCTGACCGCTGAAGCACAGCATCACAGGGAGACAGGCCTCCTGATAGCTGCGGGGGAGCTTGACTGATGTCGCCTTCCACAAGAGGTGGTGGAGCAGAGTCTTCTCTAACCACCCTGGGGAAAGGGAGACTCGCTTTCCCGGTCTGCTAAGTAACCGGTGCCTTCCCAGGCACTAGCGCTACCGCTAGACCAAGGTCTGCTAAGTAACAGGCGTCTTCCCAGGCGCTGGCGTTACCGCTAGACCAGGGAGCCCTCTGGTGGCCGTGTCTGGGCGTGACAGAGGGCTCCTACTCTTGTCTTCTGGTCACTTCTCACCATGTCCCTTCAGCTCCTATCTCTGTATGGCCTGGTTTTTCCTAGGTTATAGTTGTAGAACAGAGATTATTATAATATTGGAATAAAGAGTAATACTGCAAGCTAATTATTAATATTCACATATCATCATCTATATTCTATTTCTAGTACAAGTATTCTTCTATATATTTTCTTTATTACACTGGAACAACTCATGCCCTCAGTCTCTTGCCTTGGCACCTGGGTGGCTTGCTACCCACAGTCTACTACTGGGGAGGCTGAGGCCGGAGGATCATTTGGCCCCTGGAGGCAGAGGTTGCAGTGAGCTATGATTGCGCCACTGCACTCCAGCCTGGGCAACAGAGCAAGACGTTGTCTGAAAAAAAAAAAAAGTGAGATTGTCTTAAAGAAAAATAACAGCTGTTACTGAAAATGTAAAAAGTTTTCAAGTGAAAATTAAAATTTGGAAAACGTATCTGCAATCTTGAACATGAAAATTTTTCAAAACTTACGGATTTTTCTGAGGAGATCAAGGGTAATACTACTGAATTTCAAACTATTGTATAATAAAGTGTATCAATATTTGGAACATGTGCATTATTTGATGAACCAATATTTTCCCAATGGCCATGCCAACATGATAAAAATCATGATCGGTAAAAGACCCATTAACATTGAAAATAGACCTATAGGTTTTAATGTGATATAGCAGAAAAAGCATATGATGTGGTGTCATGCCTCCCATTGGAATAACCTGAATAAAGCATTTGCTTGCAGATCAAAGAAGAAGAACAATAGTTGGCCAAAAATACTTAATTTTTTTTTTCGAGATGGAGTTTCACTCTGTCACCAGGCTGGACACAATCTTGGCTCACTGCAACCTCCTCCTCCTGGGTTCAAGCGATTCTCCTGCCTCCACCTCCCAAGTAGCTGGGATTACAGGCACTCACCACCACTTTGGCTAATTTTTGTATTTTTAATAGAGACGGGGTTCCACCATGTTGGCCAGCCTGGTCTCGAACTCCTGACCTCAAGTGATCCACCCTCCTCAGCCTCTGAAAGTGCTGGGATTACAGGCATGTGTCACCACACCTCGTCCAAAAATTATTTTAAATTATTATTCTTTTCTACAACTTCATGTCTATGTGGGGAACTATTTTCTTCCCACACTTAGTCAAAACAATATATTGCAACAGACTGAATTCAGAAGCAGATATGAGTATCAAGCTGTCTTCAGTTAAGCCAGACATTTTGCAGAAATGTAAAAACATTGCAACTCTTCAAACTATTTGGGGACTTGTTTTATTTTAAAATACTATTTTGTTAGCATGAACGGAATTTATTAATTTTAAGCATGTTACTAATTTTTTTTAAGTGGAATCTTGCTCTGTCTCCAGGCTGGAGTGCAGTGGAACGATCTTGGCTCACTGCAACCTCCATCTCCTGGGTTCAAGCGATTCTGGCCTCAGCCTCCTGAGTAGCTGGGACTGCAGTTGCCCACCACCACGCCCGGCCAATTTTTTTTTTTTTTTTTTTGTATTTTTAGTAGAGATGGGGTTTCACCGTGTTGGCCATGATGGTGTTGATATCTTGACCTTGTGATCCACCTGCCTCAGCCTCCCCAAGTGCTGGGATTTATAAATAAGTGTGAGCCACCACACCCGGCCAATATTTACTAATTTAGAAGTCCTAATTTCTCTTATGATAATCATTAATAGAAATAATACATATGAATAAAGTTGGGTGAGAGAGAAAGTTTGGAAGTTGTCATTTTTTTTCCTTTTAACTTATTTAAAATTCAAGTGTCAGTCTACAACATGGCTGTAAAACTCATAAATTAAAATAGAGACCTTATTCCTCCACACTCCTTTAGTTTCATTTTTTCCTTCTATCATAGTTTTTATCACTGTTATTTTTAATCTTGTCATCCCAACTAAATTATGAAGTTCTGCAGAAAAAAAAAGTTATGTGCTTTATTTTTGACTTATTTGTACTTAGCACCATGAATTGCTTAGGGGTTGTTCTTTAAAATAAAAATTAAATAACATCAGTCCAGGCATGGGAGCTCACGCCTGTAATCCCAGCACTTTGGAAGGCTGAGGAGGGCAGATTACCTGAGGTCAGGAGTTTGAGAACAGCCTGGCCAACATTGCAAAACCCCGTCTCTACTGAAAATACTAAACTACCCAGGCGTGGTGGCGCTCGCCTGTAATCCCAGCTACTCAGGACACTGAGACAGGAGAATCGCTTGAATGTGGGAGGCAGAGTTTACAGTGAGCTGAGATCGTGCCACTGTAATCCAGCCTGGGTGACAGAGCAAGACTCCATCTCAAAAATAAATAAATAAATAAACAGGAACATCAGTTAGCAATGTTGTCATTTAGGCATATTTAGGCATTAATTCTATCACTTACCAGACCTTAATATTTTAAATTTTTGATCATGGAATTTGTTGATTTGAACCTGAACAAACTTAATTATTTTCAAGTAGTTTTTCCTTCAATTAAATTATATTAACTTTATATTTATTTCAAATAATTTATTATGTTTTTATTAAACTTTAATCAGTGTTTTGTGCTTTTATAGCCATGTGAAATATTGATTTGTTTTTGAAATATTGATTTTAAAAACAATGCAATTACTTGATATTTATTATTGAAAAGTACTAGAATTATAAAACCTTAATAAATATTGATAATTATTGTCATTTAGAAAAATAAGACTGGTGTAGGAATGAAGAGAGAAGAAGGAGTAACAAAGGCGATTGCTTTTTATTTTGAGTATTTTCTTTTCATTTTTTTCTTTTTAGTAAAATGGGGTCTTGCTATGTTGACTAGGCTGGCCTTCCTGGCCTCAAGTGATCATCCTGCCTCGGCTTCCCAGAGCACTGGGTTTACAGATATGAGCCACTGTGCCCAACCTGATAATTATTTTTATGTCATATTGACAGGTTTTAGACTAAGAAAACATTTTTATTTTGTTTATTATTTCAGATTCAGGGGTACACGTGCAGATTTGTTTTAAGGGTATATATCATGGTGCTTAAGTTTGAGCTTCTATTGATCCCATCAACCGGATAGCCAACATAGTACCTAATAGGAAGCTTCTCAGGTCTTGCCCCATTCCCTCCTCCCTCGTTTGAAGTCCTTAGTGTCTATTGTTCCCATGTTTATGTCTGTGTGTACCCAAGATTTAATTCCCACTTATAAGTGAGAACCTGTGATAATTGGTTTTCTGTTTCTGCACTAAGTTGCTTGGGATGATGGGATCCAGATGCATCCATGCTGCTGCAAAAAAAAACATTATTCTTTTTTATAGCTGCATAGTATTCCATGGTGTGTATATGCCACATTTTCTTTGTCCTATTCATCATTGATGTGCACCTAGGTTGATTCCATGTCTTTGCTATTGTGAACATATTAGTGTATGTGTCTTTGGGTAGAATAATTATAATTTATTTTCTTTTGGGTATACACCCGGTAATGGGATTGCTGGGTCTAATGATAGTTCTGTTTTTTGATAAATCTTCAAACCACTTTCCACAGTGGCTGAACTAATTTGCATTCTCACCAAGAGTGTATAGGCATTCCCTTTTCTCTGTAGCCTTGCAAAAATCTGTGGTTATTATTATTATTATTATTATTATTATTATTATTATTATTTTGAGATGGAGTTTCACTCTTATTGCCCAGGCTGGAGTGCAGTGGCATAATCTCAGTTCACTGCAACCTCCTTCTTGCGGGATCAAGCAGTTATCCTGCCTCAACCCCCCGAGTAGCTGGGATTACAGACATGCACCACCATGCCCAGCTAATTTTTTGTATTTTTCGTAGAGACGGGGTTTCATCATGTTGGCCGGGATGGTCCCAAACTCCTGACTTCAGGCGATCCACCTACCTCAGCCTCCCAAAGTGCTGGGATTACAGGCATGAGCCACTGCATCTGGCCAAGACGTTTTCTAAAAGTAGAATTTTAAACTCCTCATTAATACTTTTCCTTCCTGGCATCTCTTTAATTCCTTAGGGCACACACTGAGGCACATGGGATCTCACTGTTAATCAAGAACAAAAAGCCTTAAATTATGCTAGAAACCACTGTAGCAGTGTCTGTGTCAAGAGGCTGTTTGCGTATCTAAATGTACATTTCACAGTACAGCAAACACTTTTTTTGAACTACATTATCCGTCAGATTGCCTAAGGCACTGAAATAGAAAATTCCTAGTGCTTACTGCAATTTGCTAGGTTGTGCATTAGTTTCTTTTGTTGATTTTTGCTATGAGAGGACCAAAAAGATAGAAACCACAGTATCTGTTTTAATTTTTTTTTTTTTTGAGACAGGGTGACACTCTATCACCCAGGCTGGTGCAATTACAACTCACTGCAGCCTCAAGTTCCTGGGCTCAAGTGATCCTCCCACCTCAGCCTCCCGAGTACCTGAGACCACGGGCATGTGACACCACGCCTGTGTATTTTAGTATTTTGTTGTACACAGAGGGTTTTGCCATGTTTCCTAGGGTGGTCTCAAACTCCTGGGCTCAAAGGATCCTCCTGCCTCAGCTTCCCAACGTGCTGTGATTACAGGTATGAACCACCATGCCTGGCCTTAATATTCTTTTCTATTTGTAAATGGAAAGCTTCAGAAAAGACCCTAAAACAGGACTATAAATGTTTTCACAATACTGTTTGGTACAGCCAGATATTAATAGTATATATAATGTAACTTAGGGGTCCCCACCCCTGGGCCGTGGACAGGTATGTGTCTGTGGCCTCTGAGGAACCGGGCTGCACATCAGGAAGTCAGTGGTGGCTGAGCGAGCATTATGACCTGAGCTCCGCCTCCTATCAGATCAGCTGCAGCATTCGATTCTCACAGGAGTACGAATCCCAATGTGAACTGCACATATGAGGGATCTAGGTTGCATGTGCCTATGAGAATCTAATGCCTGATGATCTGAGGTGGAACAATTTCATCCTGAATCTATCCTCCCTGCCATCTGTGGAAAAATTGTCTTCCATGAAACCTATTTGTGGTGCCAAAAAAGGCTGGGGACCACTGATGTAACTTATATACCAGTATATCACATTTATTCTTACCTTTTGATATATATCCTGAAATTAGGTGTGGACAAGCTGTGGGAGTTAGGTGTGAAATTAGCTTAGCAAGTTAGACTCCCAGGACAATTCGACACTCCACTAAGCAAATGATGGCTATTCTTAACTGACAACATCATCACCACCTGTCTCTTACTAACCCTAACAGTATAATAGTATACATGGTGGGAGCCCAGCTGAATGTCTTCCCCCAGCCCCACATCCAATGGATGGGATGTACACCCTCTTACCTAAGATTGTGTATCCCCTTCTCTGCAGCTACAGCCCACTTGGCCTGGGATCCATTCCCCACCCCAGAAAAGCCTTCTACTACTGACTGGAATGGAGAATACATGCCTCAGTTCTGTTGTCCCCTGGCTGTGTAACTCTGAGGTCCCTGTTCGACGTGGCTCCCCAGAGTTCTGTCATGGGAGTAAGCACCAGTCATCTGCAGTGTAACTTTTTTGTCTTTTTCCTGTTCCCTGTCCCATTCTGTCCCTTGTTGAGCAATGTTTCCAGTCTCCTTGGGATCATGTCCTAAATAAACTGTGTGCACTGAAATCTTTGTCTTAAGTTCTGCTCCTGGGGGAACCCACACTAAGACATGCTGAATCTTCCATAGTTAGGAGGAACTGGTGCCTGTTGAAAATGAATTGTTGTGTTTGTTGGAGAAAAATTCATTTGTTATGCTGGAAGCAAACAAATCTCACAAGAATACTGTATTGCCAATATTGTCTGTGTCTCTAGCTGAGCAGGTAAGGAGAACGGGACTGATGCTGGAAGTTGCCAACACCTGTGAATGACTCTGGAGCCTTCTTGTGGACCTCCACCTTGGATGAGGTGGCAAATGCTTAGTATTGTCCCAAGAGTCAACATGCAGGCACTCACACTGATCTCCATATCGTTGTGGAGAGTCAATGTCAAGACCCTCTGCCCTTCAAAGCTGTCACATTGTATGTGCCTTAGACACCACCTGCCAGAAGCAAGCCAGGTTTACCTTTGGACACCAACAGCATTCTTTCCATTCATTCATCCTCCTGACTTATCAGACCCTGCTATGAATGACTTGATTGTTCTTCAACTTCCAATTTACTGTCAGAATTTGAAGATTTTCTGCCCATTGAAAATAATTGATTTTGCCTTTTTGGAAAGCAGCTCACAAAGAGATTTCTTGAATAAATAAAAATTGACACATTTCTAGGAAGCGTGTATTTGGAAGTGTCCGTTGGACATACCAATCATTTGTTGACATACCTATCACAGTGTCTGGAATGACACCTCAGTTTTGTCCCTTTTCTTTCAAAGTAGGCCTTTGGGAATCACATTTACTTTTATATTGAAACATGATTTTTCCTCTCAAGAGCTTGTCTTTTGTATTTAGCAAAAAAAGCCTTCTCCATTCTGTAGAGAAAATCCCCAAATTGTGCAAAACCTCTGGAGAAAGCACTGAGCCCAGGACATCAGCATTCCAAGAAAAAGACTCTGCACACAGTGTCTGCAATTGTGTGCTGAACTGTTAAATACAGATGTAGTGAAATTAATAGCTTTTTCAAAATTTACAGTATAGTGAATGGATGTTGCCAATACATTATAATTACCCTGGACTTCTGTGAGGTGAATCCTTTGGATGAGAACTGGCTTTCTCAGATGAAGGGAATCCTGTCTGTGAATGAAGAAGACAAGGAGGAACATAGTATTCTTGGGAGAGGCTGCCTGGTTTTCATGATGTCAGTGGTCCTTTAACCCAAAAGCCAACAGATGTTCTCCCTAACTACAGAAAGTATAATTATTTACCACCCCCCAAGAATCTGAGTTCTTCTTCAGAAACCAAGATTGAGAGGAATTACTCCCAGAACCAGTGTGCAGTACTCACTTTTGAGCCCTTTGGGCTCTTTGCTTTCTTTCACAGCTTGTTTTTTCCTGCATGTTTTTCCTGTCTTCTTTCAGGCTAAGCCTCCCTCCTTTTGGTAGAGGCTTTTTTATACCATTTGGGAACTGGTTTGGATAAACTACCTTAATGAAGGACCACACATCCCTCCGGAGATGATAAAAGACTTTTTGTCCTTTTTGGTAAGTCCTTTCTGGAATAAAGATCAGTGTCTTTCTGGATCAGTCTTGGTTTCCACAGATTTTACGTTCTGTCTGTGAGGCACATATTCTAGTGAATTTACTTTCAAATTGGTCTGCATGCCTAGTTTAATATTTTTATCTGCATGTCTAGGTTAAGATTTTTGTGAACAATCTTATCTTGGTTTCTTTTGATTTTGTTTGACTCTTTATCCTTGTTTCTGAAATTATCCCAAGAGCAAAAGTAAGCATTCTAAATGGTGGGTCAGGATGGCTAATTAAAAGCTGCCATGGCATTTGTCACCCTCTGAACACTGGCCTAACCCCTGAAATTCCATGACAGGATTTATAGGATTTTCTCTACTCTTGCAAGATTAATGAAAAACAGAATGGTTGCAGGGTGCCGTTCCTCATGCCTGTAATCCCAGCACTTTGGGAAGCCAAGGTGGGTGGATCACAAAAATCAAGAGATCAAGACCATCCTGGCCAACATGGTGAAACCTCTTCTCTATTAAAATACAAAAAAAGTGGAGGTTGCAGTGAGCCGAGATTGTGCCACTGCATGAGAGCCTGGCAACAGAGCAAGACTCTATCTTTAAAAAAAAAACAAAAAAAAAAAAACAAAACAGAATCACATTTTCAAACATTAAGCCATGCTAGGTTTTCTGGGACTCCAGCTGGTTATTATTATGGTGCATATTTTTAACTTGCTGGGAAAATTACATCAAGGAAAATTCAGATCTCCAGTAGTCATTATTTGAAAAACCTGCAATCATAGAGTTAACATGTAGAGTGTTCTAAGTTCTCTGTATACTTCCCTCTGTTCTTCTTCTGCCCATTCACTGTTTATGGAATTCTGGCCTTTGCCCCAAATCTTAAAGAGTTTTCAAATTAATGGCTTTATAAATTACAACAGCTTCATGATATCAACAAGTGAGATAATCTTTAGAAATATAAATTTAATTCTAAAATACTGTGTGTTAAGCAAAAATAAGAAATATAAATTTAGGTTTACCTGACTTACAATTGTGTACAATGACAGAATACTTAATAAGTAGTTAATGTAAGAGAAAAATAACTAGATAAATATTTATGAAATTAGGCTCTCAGATCAAACAGTTTTGTCAAAATATTGACCTTACAGCAATAATCTAAGGTATGTCTAGCACAAAAATTTTGCTATTTCTGCCAAGCAAAAGCAAAAAATAAAAATTATAAATAATTTAAAACCGCTAAAAATCTTTCCTGTCCACACTTGCTAGTCAAGCAAATCACACTGGCAAACAGAAGATAGATTTGCTACTAATTCAAGGTTACACGGAGATTTTATTTTTCTTATACAATTTATCCAGTCCCTGCTTAAATGTAAACATTGAAAATATAACCCTAAACTCATTTGAAACTTAAGAAAAGATGAAAAAAGTTTTTTAAGAAGTCAAACTGCCATGGAAACTGCTTTACCCAAACTGTGGTTCACAGCACTTATTAGATTACCTATCATGGCAAATAAATTTTAGCCATGTTTTACATTTTGCAAAAAAATATAATTTGCGTCCAACTGTCTTTTATAAACTGGTGGATTAGTATTACTATCTCATGACTAAAAGTCTAAATTAAATCATAAGATCTGTTATTTGTGTGTGTATATGTAGTCAGATGTGTTTATGCATATACACATGTATTTTGTTATATGTTTTGTCTACATAGTAAAATGTGGTGTACTGATCCAGAAATCCCTTAAGAAAGTCTATTTAGATAAATGGCCTCATGAAATATACAATAATTAACCTAAATGCTTTTTAATTCATGTGACTTAATTAAATATGTGATAAACTCTTCTAAAATTAGTGGTAAAATAAAAATAGAAATCTCTTCAAAATGGTCAGTGTACATTTTACCCGGGTTTACTGGTCAGATGGTTTTATATTTGTCTCTTCTAGAAATCAGTGAAAAACAGTGTTTTACTCCAACATAACTTGAAATTAATAAAATTCCTGATGTGATGTAGTTAGTTGTGATTCTTGTTGCATGTAATAAAAATAACCAAGTTTCATTGCCAGTTGGGACCTTTGATCAGATTATAAACCATGGCTATTCCAAGTTTTGTCATTCACAGTTGTTTTGAAAATTTCTCTAAAAGTGTTTGCAATCTGCTATAGTCCAAAACTGCTTTTCATAGAAAATAACAAACACTCTTGAACACAGAATTCTGATAAATTTTTTGAGACAGGGCCTCACTCTGTTGCCCAAGCTGGTATACAGTGGCACAGTCTTGGCTCATGGCATCCTAGACCTCCCAATCCTCTAGTCTCAGCCTCCTGGATAACTTTTGTATTTTTTTGTAGAGATGGGATTTCTCCATATTGCCCAGGCTGGTCTCAAACTCCCAAGTTGAAGTGATCTACCTGCCTCAGCCTCCCAAAGTGCTGGGATTGCAGATGTGAGCCACTGTGCCTGGCCAAATTTTTGATAATTTAAGATCAGTAGACTAAATAAAAGTCTCCAGAGCTCAAATAAATAAACTGATGGGTTTATAAAACTGTTAATCAATTAAACAAAACAATTACATGAAACCAAGTGGTTCACGAAGATGATGTTTTTATGACTTTTCTTTGAAACATTATTGGTTCTGAAATATTTTGTTTTCCAGATTTAAGAAAACTTCATCTCATAAGCTACCTATATAGTTTACAAAAATTCAGTAAAGTATACTTTTTTGAACAAAGATGGAAGCATTCATTTCTTCTCCCTACTTGATTCTTCCAAAATTTGGAAAGGATTTGTGAGTATCCTTTTATTTTTACTTAACAAATATCTGTTTCTCTTCATAAACAGAATGCCATTGAAAACATTGGTTATATTATTAACGCTTCGACTGAAATCTCATATTTAAGAATGTGCATAAAATGCCTGGCTTCCAGTGCTTCCAGCCTGACAGTGAATGAGTAAAGATTGTCACTTCCTGGCAGGCTCAAGAACTTTAAGATTGGAAGTAAGCTCTGAAACCTCCCTTGCTTTGGCCTCAAGAGGTTTCTAAACCTGAACTTTCTGTGGATTAATGTAGAGAGAAAGTTCTGTTTCTAAAGAAAAACTATAATGCTTCTGTTAGTAGATTGTAAACCTGTGCATTCTTTTCAAGTTCTTGCTATCTACGTGTAGATTACACTAGATCCTGAATTTTCCTAATGTATTTCTCCTAATTTGGCAACAACTCTCCAACTAAAAGCAAAAGCTGCTCTGTTACGAAAGCCCTATGAGCTGAAACTAGATAAATTTTAAAGAATAAACTTGTGCCTGGTGTATGGATCACAGAAAGAGTTCACCAAACCAACTGATGTCATGACCAAAGACATTCAGACTACAGAGCACTAGAAGTTAATGTTTTCATGCCAGTTTTCTCTGGTCATTAGAACAGATTTTCCCAGCTCATTAGAACAAGACTCCATGTGATGAGATTTTTACCCCTCCTCCTCCTTAATGCTATATTTTTCACTTGGCAGAATAATGATGTGAATGAAAATTCACAATCAATAGCTTCTGCTCATAAGTATCCTTTGGTTAAATGAGAAAATGACTGTGTTATTGTCAATACTATATGCTGTACTGGATAAATTTCTCCAGGAAATTAGAAATTTATAGACACAAAAGAAGAAGACAGGTAACAGGTTTACACCATCTCACCTGATTCCCTGTGGTCATTTGATTTATTCAATTAGTTGTCTGTAAGCCTAGGTTAATGGCTCAAAGCCATTATGCAAACTAGAATTTTCCTATTACTATTTACTTCAAAATTTCCTTTTTTAAACTGTGTATCCATTACTTAAGTTTTTTTTTCAAAAGTACAACTCCTAACAGAATAATGCCGGTACAACACTTTGAGATGATAGCAAAAGACTGCAGAACAGACAAAATCAAACTTAATAATGAACTCCAGGTAGACTTAGCCTGAAAACTACTCCCTTCAAATCTCCCTTGTTGCTCCAAATGTGCCTAAAAGGATTTTGACACCGACTCTTAAGTGCCAATTACCTCCTGCCTCAATGTGATCCAACCACCTCTGCTGTGATCCAATCACCTGACTTTGTGATCCAACCACCTCGGCTACCCAAAGTGTTGGAATTATAGGCATGAGCCACTGTGCCTGGCCGATTTTATAAATTTTATGCCGAATTCGACACCTTGTAGTATGTGACAGAGATAAGTATGAAATTTCTTGATCAATAAGTCATGTGAACTTGAAAAACATTTGGGTGAATTATTTAATTTATGAGTACTCTTTAAGTTTAAGCCAAATTTGTTGCCTGGTGATCAAAAACACATAACAAAATATATGTACAAACACATAAACACACACATACACTCTCGTACAAACAAAGATCTGGGTTAGGGATTAGGGTGTTAAAATAAAAGCCTCAGACAAGTTCAATTTAACAGAGTTTAGTTGGGCAGAAAAAAGTTCATAAACTGGGTAGCACTCAGGGCAAAAGTGGTTCAGAATCCTCCACCCCACATTGGAGTGCAAGCTATATTTATAGCCAGAAAAAAATGACATACAGAGAGCCTTTGTTGGCTGCAGTCAGCATTTGCCTTATTTGATCATGTTTTCGCAGGTTTCAGCCTGAGACTGGCTGCAGGAACCTTCAGTCAAGACTTGGCTCCTTGACACAAGAATGTATACTCTTGGCTTATAGTTTGTGTTCACATTTGGTCATGTTACAGTTCACCATGTACAGAGGCAGCTTTATGCCCAACTTGATTTAACAATTACCTGCTTTGGAGAGGGAGCTATGTGAGACTGACCAAAGGCATGAGCAATGACACCACCTTCTGTCATCATCACGATGAATTTCTTTGATCTCAGTATGGTATTCATAATTCACAATGTCAAAATAATTACATGATTCTCATGGTTTCTTCAAGGTTTTGCTACTCCAATCATAATGAGACTAGTTGATGTACAAAGAATGGGCTGCATACTAGTATGTAAGACTTTTAATTGAGTGCAACACATTAGTGATGACATCATGATGATTATCAGAAGGATAATACCAAGAAACTGAAATGCACTCCTTAACAGGAATTTCAGCAAAGAAAACATTAAAATCAAATAATTCAAAATTCAGGCAATAGAGAGAGCACTACAGTCATCAAGTCCTATCGGTCATAGTCTTTGTTGGGGCATGATGATGATTATGAGCCATAGTTCACAGTGAAGTGGCCTGATTCAAAGAGGTATTCATGCTTTCAGTTGGTCTGTGTTTTACTCCATTTGTATTGGTATAAATAAATACCTGAGGCTGGGTAATTTAGAAAGAAAAGAGGTTTATTTTGTTCACAGTTCTGCAGGTTATACAAGCAGCATGGTGTTGGCATCTACTTCTAAGGAAGCTTCAGGAAACTTACAATCATGGCAGAAGGCCAAGAGGGAGCTGGCCATCACATGGTGAGATTGAGCAAGAGAGAGACAAGGGAGATGCCAACCTCTTTAAATAACCAGAACTTGGCCGGGTGCAGTGGCTCACGCCTGTAATCCCAGCACTTTGGGAGGCCAAGGCAGGTGGATCACGAGCTCAGGAGATCGAGACCATCCTAGCTAACACGGTGAAACCCCATCTCTACTAAAAAACAAAAAATTAGCTGGGCATGGTGACAAGTACCTCTAGTCCCAGCTACTGGGGAGGCTGAGGCAGGGGAATGGCATAAACCCAGGAGGCAGAGCTTGTGGTGAGCTAAGATCACGCTGTGCCATTGCACTCCATCCTGGGTGACAAAGACTCCGTCTCAAAAAAAAAAAAAAAAAAAACACAGATCTTATGTGAACTCAACGTAAGAACCTGCTCGTGACCATAAGGACAGCACCAAGCATTCATGAGGGATCTGTCCCTATACCAAAATACCTCCTAGCGGGCCCACCTCCAACATTGGAGGTCACATTTCAATGTGATATTTGGAGGGGAAGAAACATCCAAAGCTTATCAGTGGGGTAACACAAGTCATAGTAACCTGGACTAAATGAAACATAACAATTAGAAAATCTTGGAATTATGCCACCCATCATTCAGGGAGCCTACAAATCAGCCACATGCTGCTTCCAAAAGCACATCATGTGTTTCTTTCCCCTGAGAAATTCTCTTAATGTATTCAATGGCAGTGTTTATAGAAACAGTATTACTGGCCACCTTTTAAATTAAGTTCTCCATGGTAGTAAAATCAGGGGAAAGATACTTGGAACATTCAGTTTTGTTCAACACCACACACAAGCCCCAAGTATGGGCAAAGTGATGAGCGAAAGCTGTGTCATGTTCCACCAGTTGTTTTTGTTGGACACAAACGTTCTCATCCACCAGTTGAAGGGTGGCCTCTACCTGTCTAAATCCCGGTGAAGTTTGACTGTCCCCCAAATCCAAAATTTTTCCCAACTTACAGATTAGCTTCAAATTCCACACAATTGGCACCCACCACCACCAATCTGAGGCCCCAAGAACCCCACTGGGACGTTGCCTCAGTGGAAACTAACTCATCTTCATCTATTTCAAGTTTGGTAGTAATTTCAGTTATTGACTGCTTTGACCTCTGATTGTGGGAAATATTATGGGAACTTTTAAGGAAAGCTATTTGGAAGGCAGGACTGAGCCAGTTTAAATAACAACGTCCAAACCAGCAAGGAGGCAGAACGAAGAAAATTATCTGTGGACCCAGGAGATACACTGGGAGCTGGAAAAAGGGTCACCTCGTGGCATGTGAACCGAGCTCAGTTGCATCAGCTTACCCCTAGGTCTGCCTAGCTCCTGATCAAGTTGCAGGGGGAAACTTACTCTTACGTGGTCCACTTACAGCTGTGCAACCTGTAATGTGCTCTAGACGGAGCAGCTGTAAGATGTCAGAGCTAGCAACAGCCTAGTCCCTGGGGCACTCTGTGGAATACCACTCACCCCTCACCGACCTGCATCTGTGGAGTACCACATACCCCTCATTGACCTGCATCTGCAGAGTACCACACACCCCTCACCGACCTGCATCTGGGGAGTACCACATACCCCTCGCTGACCTGCATCTGTGGAGTACCACATGCCCCTCACCGATCTGCATCTGTGGAGTACCACATACCCCTCACCAATCTGCATAGGAAGGTGAGTGAGAAATAAGTTCTTTTCTGAAAATTAGAGAAAATTTCAAAAACTATACAAAACAAAAATAACCATTCACAGTCTCTGGAAATGGTCCCAAGAGCATACAGCAAATAAAGTTTTACTCACATGCAGGAATTCAAGGAACTTCAAATTAGACAAACATAGAGATCCACAGACACATCATAGTAATGATGCTGAAAGCTAAAGACACATGGCAAACACTGAAAGCAGAAGTGAGATAAAGAAAGAGGAGCCATTGAGCTTAAAAGGGATCCTCTAAAACTGTTATAAATAGGAGGAATCCCAAGGAGATTAACAGCTGATTTCTCACCAGAAACAATAGAGGCCAGGAAGAAGAGGAATAACATATACAATGTCTGAAGAAAATATCTTGTATTCACCATGGCTATGGTTAAAAAATGAGGGTGAAACAAAGACATACCTAGATTAACAAAACTGAAATAATTCATTGCTACCAGACCTATCTTACAAGAAACATTAAAAGAAGTTATTCAGGCTGAAAATGATAACCCCAGACAATAATCCAAATTTACACACACACACACACACACACATGCACAAGTAAAGGTAAATATGAAACTCTAAAACTAATATATTTTATATTATGAAAATAATAAAAAGCAGTATAAATGCACATTTTTTTATTTTTTCTCTGGATTTAGAAAGCAATTTATAAAACAATGTCTATTTAATGTATTGTTTGTCCTGTGACATACAAAATTTAATATGTTTGCCAATAACAGTCTAACCAAGATGAGTGGGAACAAAGCTGTATTGGGTTAAGACAACAACTCCATATATCACACTACAGACAACTCGAGTCTATAAAAACAAATTAAGAGAACCATAAACGATAAATAAGAAGGTTAACTTAAAATTTTAAATATGTATGTGCTTTACTTTTTCCTCTCAGCTTCTTAAAAGATACGGTTATATGATGTAATAATTGTAGGAATGTATTGTTGAGTTTTTAGTATTTATAGATGTAACATAAATAAGAATAATACTTTAAAAACATACAGTAAGAAGGGTATAGAACTACATAGGGTACAAAGCTATGTGCAGAAGGGTGTGAAGCAAGGTAGGGGTAATGTTTTCGTGTCTAACTGAAACTATTCTGAATTAGCATGAATCTGAAGCTGATTCTAATAGGTTAAGATGTATAATGTAAGCCCAAGAAACTGACTGGATAATAAGCCAAAAATAGAGTACTAAATTCATTAAAGAAATGTAATTGTCATTTTAGAAAATATTCACTGCTGCCGGGTGCAGTGGCTCACACCTGTAATCCCAGCACTTTGGGAGGCTGTGGTGGGTGGATCATGAGGTCAAGAGATAGGGACCATCCTGGCCAACATGGTGAAACCACATCTCTACTAAAAATACAAAAATTATCCAGGTGTGGTGGTGGGCACCTGCAGCCCCAGCTACTCAGGAGGCTGAGGCAAGAGAATCCCTTCAACCTGGGAGGCAGAGGTTGCAATGAGCCTAGATTGCGCCACTGCACTCCAGCCTCGCAACAGAGTGAGACACTGTCTCAAAAAAATAAAATAAATAAAATATTCACCGTTTGCAAAAGGAAGCAGAAAACAGGACTGAATAATTAAAAGGACATATGACGAATAAAAAACAAAAATTAAATGTCTGATATGATCCAACTATATCAATAATAATATTAAATATGACTTGATTAAACAACCTAATCAAAAGTTAATTCTTGTCAGACAATAAAAAATAAGATCCTCTATGCCATCTACCAGACTAACATTTTAGATTCAAATATATAAATAGAGTAAAAGGATGGAAATTCATATATTATGCAAACAGAAACACTGAGAAAGCTATTCTAAAGTAGCTATACTAATATCAGACACAATGACTTAAAAAAAAAAACTGACCAGGTGCAGTGGCTCATGCCTGTAATCCCAGGACTTTGAGAAGCCAAGGTGGGCGGATCACCTGAGTTCAGGAGTTCTAGACCAGCCTGGCCAAGACGGTGGAACCCCGTCTCTACTAAAAATACAAAAATTAGTTGGGTGTGGTGGCATGTGTCTATAATCCCAGCTACTCAGGAGGCTGAGGCAGGAGAATTGCTTGAAACTGGGAGGTGGAGGTTGAGTGAAAGTTATATTATTTCCTCAGTGAACTGAGATAATGCCATTGCATGATAGCCTGGGTGACGAGAGAAACTCTGTCTAAAAAAAAAAAAATTGTTTTTAGAGATAATGTGGGATATTTTACAATAATAAAATGATCAATCCATCAGAAAGAAAGAAAGCACAAGTATAAACATATATGCACCCAATTAAACGTCATCAAAGTACATGAAACAAAAACTGACAGACATGACAGTCAAAATTGATGATGAGTGGAGACTTCAATACTGCACTTTGACTAATGGATAGAAAAACTATGCAGAAGAGCAACAAGGAAACAGAAGACTCAAACAACTTCATAGTCCATCTAGACCTGAAAAACATGCACAAAACATTCCATAGAACAAGCGAAGTTACATTCTTCTCAAAGGCTCATCAACATTGTCCATCATAGACTCTACACTAGGCCATTAAAGGAACTGAACAGCATGTACTCCAATCATAATAGAGTGAAGCTAGAAGTTAATAACAAAAAAGTAGGAAAACCCAAATATGTGGATATTAAACAACACACATCCAAATTACTAATCAAAGAAGAAATCAAAACAGAAATTTGAAAATATACTTAGAGGAATGAAAATGAAGTCACAACATACAAAACTTAATGAAAGACAATTAGAGACATGCTGACAAGGAAATTTGTTGCTGTAAATACATATAATAAAAAAACTATTTCAAATCAATAACATAACTTTTGACATAAGGACACTGGGAAAAGGATAGCAAATGGAAGCTAAAATAAGCAGAAGGAAGGAAATAATAAAGATCATAGCAGAAACCAATGAAACAGAGACTAGAAAAGCAATAGAGAAAAACAATGAAACCAGAAGCACATTCAAACAAGCCTAACACAATTGACAAACCTTATTGTCATGAAAACGTATTTTGGGTATATGACCAAGATGTAGCGAGTTGTAGGACACAGGAACTGGAGGACCAAGATAACTGCTGTTGCTAGGAAAATCCCCCTGCATCCCCTCACCTAAAAATGTTGACCAGATTGTAGGAAACCTGAACAATTCCTTTAAGTAGAAAGTAAATAAATTAAGAAAGCAATTTAGATGGCTTTTTTTCTTTTTTCCCTTGTTATTTTCATGATATAAAAGGTTAGACAGGCCTGCACTGCAAATGTGGAGATCTGTGTCATCTTTCTGCTGCCAAGACTATCCCAGTAAGTTCCTCCTGAATAAATCTTTGACTATCTGCTACCCTGGAGTGGTCTGTCTCTTTCTTTGGTCTGAGAGCTTCCTCTCCATTATGTAGGATAGCTCAGTTCTGGCAGGGAGTTTTCCTAACATTTTTCTAGACTGACTAGGAAAAATAGAAGACACAAGTAACTAAAATCAGAAATGAAAGACGATATATTACTAGCAGCATTGCAAAAAGAAAAGAACATTTAAGGACAAATAATATGAACAATGGTAGGCCAATATATTAGATAACTTAGATACAATGGAAAAATTTCTAGAAACAAACCAGTGACACTGATGCAATAAAAAATGCTCTCACTAGACATAATAAGCAAAGAGATTGAATTAATAAAGAAACAACTCCACACCAAGAAAAGTCCTAGCCCAGAAAGTTCACTGGTGAATTTTGTCTAATATTTGAAGATTTAGGATCAATTCTTTTAAGCTCTCCAAAAAATAGAAGTGGTGGAGACATGTCCCAACTCATTCTATGAGGCCAGTATTACCATATTACCATGATAGCAAAGCCATACAAAGACTTCACGAGGAAAGAAAAATTCAGACCAATATATCTTATGAATACAGATGCAAAACTCTTCAATAAAATACAAGCAAACAGAGAGGCCAGATGCGGTGGCTCATGCCTGTAATCCCAGCACTTTTGGAGGCTGAGGCGGGGGCATCACGAGGTCAGGAGATTGAGACCATCCTGGCTGACACAGTGAAACCCTGTCTCTACTAAAAATACAAAAAATTAGCCAGGCATGGTGGTGGGCACCTGTAGTCCCAGCTACTCCTGAGGCTGAGGCAGGAGGGAGAATGGCATGAACCCAGGAGGTGGAGCTTGCAGTGAGCCGAGATCATGCCACTGCATCCCAGCCTTGGTGACACAGCAAGAGTCTGTCTCAAAAAATGAAATAAATAAAATAAAATAAAATAAAATACAAGCAAACAGAATACAGCAACATGTAAAAATAATTATACCTCATGACAAAGTTGGATTCATCCCAAGTATGCAAGGTTGGATAGCAGCCAAAAATTATTTAATATAATACACTATACCAACACAATAAGTAAAACCACAGTCATCTCAATAGTTGCAGAAACAAAATCCAACAGCCTTTCATGATGAAATATTCAACAAAGAAGGAAAGAAGTGAACATCTTTAAACTAATAAAGGGCATATGAAAAACCACAGCCAATAGCATACTTAATGTTGAAAGCCTGTATACTTATATCCTAAGATCAGGAACAAGATAGATAAATCCACTCTCACTACATCCATTCATCATTGCGCTGGAGGTGCTATCCAGGACAATTTGGCAACAGAAATAAATGTAAGCCACCTAGATTACAAAAGGAGAAGTGGGCCAGGCATGGTGGCACATGTCTGTAATCCCAGAATTTGGAGGCTAAGGTGGGTGGATCACCTGAGGTCAGGAGTTCGAAACCAGCATGGCCAACATGGTGAGAGCCCGTCTCTACCAAAAACACAAAAATCAGCCAGGTGTGATGATGTGTGCCTGTAAACCCAACTACTTGGGAGGCTGAGGCACAAGAATCACTTGAACCCAGGAGGCGGAGGTTGCAGTGAGCTGAGACTGCACCACTGTGCTCCAGCCTAGGCAACACGGCCAGACTCCATCTCAAAAAAGAAAAAAAAAAACTGAGCTGGTGCATACCTTAAAGAAACAATCCTCCTGTTCTCCATGTCAGTCTCTCTAGTCCTCAGTTCCCTGCAACATTTTCGTCGACCATGAAGGGACCGGAGATGGCAAGTTTACTGTCTTCTTTGCCTCTAGGGGTAGAGCCCCAGGCCTCAGGAGATCTGTGACCCCAGGCGCCACCAGGAGAACTTCAGCCCAGAGAGCAGATGGGCTTTCACGTGACCCGGCGCCCCTACCCAGCAGCGCAACAGAACCTTAAGAAAGACTCCAGGATGATTCCAGAAACAGTGCGCTTCAAGAACTTCAGTAAAATGTTAAGGCCAAAGGCAGGACCCATCCCATAATGATGGAGGAGGAGTCTGATCACCTCCCGAGGTGTGCCTAATAGTCCAACCCAGAGAGGCTAAAGGCGGTGAGAAAGGATCGCCAATTCAGATGAAACCCACACCCCAACAAACACAAGATGTGAGGCTGGATTGCTAACTCAGTTAAGGAAAAGAAACTAGAGATGGTGAGAGTGGCTTGCCACCCCAGTTAGGTACACAGGAAGTAGGAGTAGAGAAGCATGTGAAAATGTGTGAATGAAAAGGCCTAATTAAGCTCATCAGCCACGAAGTAAGGAGTCACAGATCTCTTAGCGTAGACTGTGTGCTCCGAGCAAAGTGTAAGGCTGACTACAAACTGTAGTGATCTGCATATGGCTAATAAGAACTGCCCTACAGCTCAGAGTTGTAGCAGGAATAAAGAGCTCTCCAAAGCCAAGCAGCCTCTGAAAACTCCCATAATAGGAGATGGTATAGTAGGCCTAAATGAGAGGAAAGAGTGTGCTGTGCCGTAAAAGAAAGAATAGGAAGAAAGTCATCAAAACTTACCCCGTTAGAGTGAATGTTGCAGAACTTTAAGAAAGGTTTTGCAGAGGACTATGGAGTTAAGCTAACCCCATAGAGGTTGAGAACTCTATGTGAATTAGAATGGCCTTCTTTTAGTGTTAGGTGGCCAACCGAAGGAACTATAGATAAGGAAATAATTGGCTGTGTATTTAAGGTGGTGACAAGACTGAGAGGCATCCAGTTCAATTTCCTTATACGATTCATGGTTAAATACAGCACAGATAAGACCGGCCTGGATCCAGACCTGTTTAGCAGCTTATCATGAAACGTGTAGCCTGAGCTCAGGCAAGAGTGAAAGTGAAAGCAGCTTCACTGGCAGACACAGAGTTAAAGAAGTCCCAAAGAGAGCAAGAAGAGTCAGTTTTGCAGGAGCTGCCAGAAAGAACAGAGATTCTTCCTCCATATGTCCCAGTCTACCCCCCTTTACAAATTCCAACAGCCCCGCAGGAGCCAGACTCAAGAGCCAGCATGCCCCAAGTTTCACCTCAAAAGGGAGGATCCGAGCGTTGAAAGGCCAGGGAAGGAAGTCAAGATAGTCAAGCAGGTAGTCTCAGAACTGGCGGTGCTCAAGCTCGGCAAATACCTCTCTAGGAGATGCGAGGACCCATTTATTATGATGACGAAGGCCAAGTCCAAAGAAGCCAATGGACTTTCATCAGTCAGCCCTTTCAACCACTGATGTTTTAAACTGGGAACACCATACTCCCTCCTACACAGAGAAGCCTCGAGCTCTTATAGATCTGATGCAATCCATCTTTCTGACACACAATCCAACTGGCCAGACTGCCAGCAGCTCCTTCTCATGTTATTTAACACTGAGGAGTGCCTGGGTGTAACCTAGGCAGCTCTCCGCTGGCTAGGAGCCCAGGCATCAGCAGACGCAGTGCATGCTGAGACATACACCCAAGGTCAGTTCCCAGATGCTGGCTAGAAGCCCAGGGATCAGCAGATGTAGTGCATGCTCAGGCATGATGCAGACGCAGTGCATGCTCAGGCATACACTAAAGGTCAGTTCCCACACGCTGGATAGAACCCCAGGCATCAGCAGACGCAGTGCATGCTCAGGCACACACTCAAGGTCAGTTCCCAGACCAAGATCTTAACTAGGACCCAGAGGACGCAACTCAGCTTCAGTGTTTGCAGAGGTACCAAGAGGCATTTCTGCAAAGGCTGACATGGTGGAAAGAAAGCCATTAACATAAAGAAGATTTCAGAAGTGCTTCAAGGAAGTGATAAGAGCCCTAGCCAGTTTTATGAAGGATTCTGTGAGGCATACCGGCTTTCACCCCATTTGACCCTGAGGCCACTGAAAATCAGCATATAGTGAATATGTCATTTGTAGGACAGGCCCAAAGTGATATCACACAAAATCTTAAGAAGTTAGAAAGTTTTGGCCGGGTGCGGTGGCTCATGCCTGTAATCCCAGCATTTGGGGAGGCCAAGGTGGGTGGATCATGAAGTCAGGAGTTCAAGATCAGCATGGCCAAGATGGTGAAATCCCATCTCTACTAAAAATACAAAAAATTAGCCAGCTGTCGTGGTGGGCACCTGTAATCCCAGCTACTTGGGAGGCAGAGGCAGATACTTGCTTGAACCCAGGAGGCAGAGGTTGCAGTGAGCCAAGATCGTACCACCGCACTCCAGCCTGGGCGAAAGAGTGAATCTCCGTCTGAAAAAAAAAAATAAGAAGAAATTAGAAAAGTTTTGGGGGTATGAATGCCACCCAGCTTGTAGAAGTAGCCACTAAAGTGTATGTTAACTGTGACCAGGAGGCAAAGAAAGAAGCAGATTGGAGGCTTAAGATCTGTTGGCAGCAGCCTTTATAGAAAAAGAGATTAGCAGTGTAAGATGACGTGGACGCAGATGTGGACATAGAATAAGTCAAGTTAGACAAGGATTTGAAAGCTGACCAAGGCTAGAGAAGGATCAGTGTGCGAGATGCAAAAAGAAAGGACACTAGAAAGATGAATGTCCAGAAGGCAATGAAAGAAATGGCCAAGGGCACGAGACAAAGAGGCCATTGGCCAAAGGCTGCCGCACCTTAGAGGAACCACATACTGATCTGATCAGGCTAGCAGAAGCTGAAAGATGTGAGGACTAAAACACACCACACTCCTTCTCATTAGGCCTCCAAAAGCCCATCGTCACATTAGAAGTTGAAAGCAGCAAGATTCTGCTGTATCTATATTATAAATTTCTCACTGATGGCTAAGCCATTATATGAAGTTACAAAAAAAGAGAGAGAGAGAGAGAAAGAACCCCTCCTCTAAGAAACTGAACAGGAGAAGGAGCCATGCCTTCGTGACTTGTGAAAACTTGCTTATAGACTTTACCAAAATGCTCCGTGCCAGAGGCTATCAGCATATGCTAGCGTTTATTTGCACTTTTTCAGGATAGGTTGAGGCTTTCCCCACCAGGACAGAAAAAGCACGAGAAGTGACTAAAGTACTACTAAAAGACATTATTCCCAGGTTTTGACAGCCTGTAACTTTAAAGTCAGACAATAGGACAGCATTTGTAGCTGAAATAGTGTAAGATTTAACAAGACTGTTAAAAATAAAATAGAAGTTACACACAGCCTATCGGCTGCAAAGTTCTAGAAAAGCAGAACGCATGAACCAGACACTCAAGCAGTTACTGAAGAAATATTGCCCAGAGACTTATCATGAGAGGTCAAAGGAAAGTCCCCACTTAAACCAAACCAGGGTCCCTCCCTTTAACCAAAGGCCTATTTATCTCTATTTTGATGCTTGTCAGGAAGCAGACCAAGACTCCCCTCTCTGTGGTAACCTACCTTTAGACAGATACTATAGAAATGACTACAAATATGTATGCATGCCAAGAGTAACTCTACTTTGTTCCCCTAGGACCCTAGAAAAAGATTGTTGGCATTGCATATCATAGCACCCTAGCACACAACAAAGGTCAATTCTGCTTTTACCAAAATGCCAGTGAAACCAGATCGTGAAGCAGAAACCTATAGTCCTGTAAATTTCACCCTTCTAAAGCCAGACTTACCCATGGAGACTGCATGTTACACCATTCATGCGTATATACATACATACCCAGCAGTCCTCCTATATGTTATCAAAAAAAGAACCCAGACCTATCCAGCCCAGCAACAGTTCCAAATCTTTAAATCATTCTATAAGCATGTAGACCAGAAGTTACCAGAGCCTACTCCTTCAGCCAAAATCCTGTTTGCTCAGCTGGCTGAAAACACTGCCGGCAGCCTGGGCGTTTCATATTATGTTTGTAGAAAGACTAACGTAGGAGACCAGTGGCCTTAGGAAGCAAAAGAGTTAATGCCACAAGATAACTTAACTCTAATAAACTCTTCCCCCAAACCGGTGCCCACAAGTTCAAGCATCTGACTCTTAAAAACTTCTATTATCAGGAGATACTGTGTTGCTCCCTGAAGAAAGGCTTTTACAGACACAGTAGGAGAACTAACCTTCTTAGGACAGCAATATTATAATTAAACACAAAAGAAAACTTTGTGGCGAGGCAGAGATGACTCCAAAGCACCTCAACCAAGTCCGTTCTCCTGTTTCCTCTAAACCACATCTGGTATCAGCTTGAAGCTCCAAATACTTGGGAAGCACCCCTTGGTCTTTATTGGCATCTGTAAGCCACAGGCATATCGACAGTTGCCAGCTAAATGGAAAAAGTCCTGTGTATTTGAAACAATTAGACCATCTTTCCTCCTACTCCCACTGCATCAGGGAGGAACTTTAAGGTATCCCGTCTATGAAGAAGTTAGAAGAAGAAGCAAAAGAGATGCAGACATAAAAAGAGAAATAGAAATAGGAAATTATAAAGACACAGATTGCGCCCCTGAAAGAATAATTCAATACTATAGGCCAGCTACATAGGCACAAGATAGGTCATGAGGGTACCACACTCCTATTTACATGCTTAGCCACATCATAAGGTTGAAAGCAGTACTTGAAATGATCACTAATGAAACAGCAAATGCATTAGATTTACTGGCCCAGCAAGCCACAAAAATGAAGAATGCTATTTATCAGAACAGATTAGCTTTAGACTACCTCCTAGCCCAGGGAGGAGGAGTATGTGGAAAGTTCAATCTAACTAATTTCTGCCTGGAAATCAATGACAATGGAAAGGCAATTATAGAAATAACTGCAAGAATGAGAAAATTATGCCACGTTCCACTTCAAACTTGGAAAAGGTAGTCCCCAGGTTCCCTCTTTGGAGGCTGGTTTTCCTCCTTCAGTAGATTCAAGACTTCAATAAGAATAGTCCTGGCCATACTAAGAGTTTGCCCAGCACTCCCTTGCTTCTTACCCCTCCTTGTTAGAAGCATTCAATCAACTATAGAGGCAAAGTAGCTAGGCAAACTACCACTCAGCTAACTACCACTCAGTAGCTAGGCAAACTATCACTCAGCTAATGGATCTATATAAATATCAGCCTGTACCTAAAGAAGAAAACTTGTCTCTTCAGGCAGAATTACGTAACAGTGATGCCTTCTATTAAACTTCTTTTATAAAAGGCATCAAAAAGAGGAAACTGAGGCAGAAATTTAAAAATAAATATGCTGTCATTCACTCCAAGAAAAGTAACAGGCAAGGCAAAAGTTAAAAAGAAAAGAACAAGTTTTCCTCTGCCTAGTAAGCTCGCTTCAAAGACAGTTATAACACTATTTGAGAAGCCAAGGCCAAAGGAATAGGCTCCAGACAACCCCCACCCACTTCCAGAGCTAAGTTAAAAGAAAAAAAATGAGACAGACAAATTCCTTTACTGTTACTCCTTTCCCTGGCTTCTTAAGCATGATGATGTTTTAAAATTTCTGTATTTAGCCAGTTCTTATTTTTCTTTCAATGCAGCTACAAGGCCACTAGCCATGCAAGGCCACAAGTTATGCCAAGTCAACAGTTATGCTATAGATTACATGACCTGTCACTGTAGGATTAACTGTTTTTGTTTTGCTTAAGTTTGCTTAGAAAAGCCCCGCTCAGTCTTTGTTCAATGCTCAGCTTTCTAGATATGAATCCATGAATCCAGTCCGTACCCTAAAATAAACAATCGTCCTGTTCTCCATATCGGTCTCTCTAGTCTCTCTAGTCCTCTATTTCATACCGGTCTCTCTAGTCTCTCTAGTCCTCTAGTCCAGCACTTTTGAAGGCCAAAGTGGGAAGATCACTTGAGGCCACGAATTCGAGACCAGTCTAGCCAACATGCAGATACCCCATCTCTATTAAAAATACAAAAATTAGCCGGGCGTGGTGGTGCATGCCTGTAATCCCATCTCCTCTGGAGGCTGAGGCAGGAGGATCGCTTGAACCTGGGAGGCGGAGGCTGCAGTGAGCTGAGATCCCGTCACTGCACACCAGCCTGGGAGACAGAGGGAGAATCCGTTTAAACAGAGGAAAAAATGTTTTTTCTGTGACAGCAACACTTAGAACTAAAAAAAAGTAAGATTACTTGCTAATACAGTTGACTAGTTGGCCCGCATTCGAATTTTCTTAATATTTGCACAATGTGCCTGGTTGTCAAACCATGATTTAATAACCAGATTCCACGTCTGTCAGGCGGATAGACACCAATCCCGATCCATCCTCCCGCTTGGAACAGAATTTCCCGCCTTAATACTGCAATGTCTAGTGGGAAATGCAGTCTCGGCTTCCAATGACGTCACCAGCACAGGACGGTGGGAAGGGATCTTTGCGCAAGCGCCGCCCCGCCCACTCCCGTCAGCTTCCATCAGAGAATCCCGGCTCCTGCTGCAATCAAGAGGCTGCTGTGGAAGCTCTGGGGTTGGGTTCTTTCTCCCTGCAGGTTGGTGGTAGGATGAAACAGGAGACAGCGGGCTTGGAGGCACCATTGGGAGGCGGGGCCGACGTGCCACAGTTGGTGGGAGAAAAGGCGTGGGCACATCTCGGTGGGGGCGGGGCCTGAAGCGCAGGTGCGGGCCGCGGACCCAGGCTGGGGCTGAAAGGGTGGCGCTGCTGGGAGGGCGGGCGTGGGATCCCCGCACTGAAGCCAGTTCCAGACGCGCATGAGCGGGTGGGCGAAGCCGGTGGCGCGAGAAAGGGGTCTGCAGACCGCCCGAACCTGGGAGGTCTGCGGGGAGGTTGCGCTCTGGCACTGCATGGACGTTGTGCAGCATTCCGTGCACGCCATTGTAAGATCAACATACGGACAGTTCTAGGGAGATGTCCCTCATTCCCAGAGGAGGAGTACGAAGCGCGTGCACAGCGTCCTACTACCTGGCGAGTGTATTAGTAGGGTCTCCCGGTGTCTTTCCAGCAAGTGAAGATTCTGCTTGTGTCCCCTTCCTAAGCATCCCATCCCCGCTTTAATTTATAGGAGTTTATACAAGATCTGGTTTCTAGGGAAGTTGGAGATCCAGATGATGTTCCTGTTTTCTGTGTAATAAAGTAGGTACAAAGTTTGGAGGAGGGCACCTTTTAGGAATCCCACCTAAAAGAACACCTCTTTGGAAAAACCCTCTCACTGGTAGCAAAGCAGAGGAAGTATCACAGGTGAAGATTCCAGTTTGAATGACCCAAGCAGTTATTTTCCCACTCCCCAGAGTGGCCCAGACTTGGTTGATAAGACCTTATCCAGTAGCTCTCAAACACGGGGTGGTAGTGGAAGGTTTGGACAAACATTCAGAAGGAAGAGGGGAGTTTGGCTACAAATGCAGACAAGGGCCAAAAAGATGGTACTTATTGGAGGGGACTTAATAGTGTGGTCTTCGGTGGAAAAATAACCTGTAATACCTGAGAGGATCTGTCTGGAGTACTCTGTAAAGACACTTTCATTCCTTCAATTTTTCTCACTGTTTCCAGTGGCTGAACTTTCTTAAAAGTAGTCTAGGCCAAGATGGAAGGATCACCTGAGGTCAGGAGTTTGACACCAGCCTGGCCAACATGTAGTGAAACCGTGTCTCTACTAAAAAATACAAAAATTAGCTGGGCGTAGTGGTGCACACCTGTGTAGTCCCAGCTACTTGGGAAACTGAGACAAGAGAATCACTTGTACCGGGCAGGCAGAGGTTGCAGTGAGCCGATATTGTGCCACCCTACTCTAGCCTGGGCAACAGAGCAAGACTCTGTCTCTCAAAAAAAAAAAAAAAAAAGCCTGTCACCAAATGTAGCGTCCAGTAACGAAATTTAGCGTCCAGTGATATGCCAAAGCTCCCTCTATCCTGATAGCTCTTCCTGGTGGTTCAGTAAGTGTTTGCCAAACTATTTCTACCTCGTGAAAAAGATGAAAAAAATTTGGCTTTGAGGAGCTGTGACTTGCCAGGGTCACATGATATACAGATGTTATGCATCCTGACTTTTTGGCCAGTGTTACTCATTTTGCCCCAGTTAAGTCAAAACTTTTTTTTTTTTTCAGATTTTCATTGACACTGAAGTCAACTAAGAACAAACATTGCTTTAAAGTACTTTCTCAGCCCCTCCCTGCCCAAACTAGCAGGCACTGGAAAAAATAATAATAAAGTACTTTCTCTTGCCGGGTGCAGTGTCTGACAGCTATAATCATAGCACTTTGGGAGGCCAAGACAGGAGGATCACTTGCACCCAGGAGTTTGAGACTAGCCTTGGCCACATAGGGAGACTCTATGTATTTACAAAAAGAAAAATTTAGCTGGTTGTGGTGGCGAGCACCTGTGGCCCCACATACTTGGAGAGCTGAGGTGGGAAGATCACTTGAGCCCAGGAGCACAAAGTTACAGTGAGTTGTGGTTGTGCCACTGCACTCCAGCCTGGGTGTCAGAATGAGACTGTGTCTCAAAACCAACCAACCAACCAAGCAGAAACATTTCCTTAACCATCTCTGTACCTTTTTATCCCCAACTCTGTCAATTATGTGACCTAAAGCACAAATGACACAAGTGTTTCCCACTCAGTGTCAGTAATCTGTTCTTGGAAATTATAAATTCTGTAGGAAAACAATAGTATATTTTACGTGTTTAAAAAAGGAAGATTAGACAGTGTCTCACTTCTATTTCAACCAGTATCTTAAAACATAAGTAAAATACAGTACAATGCTCACTTGTAAGAAGATCCTTTTGGTGTATTGTTTTCTTAAAGTCAACAGACATTTTTATGATGTAAAGAACCTTAAAACACAGTTTATTAATATGCAAAGAGTTGCTTTTTGTGAGTCACATGGTCTCTTAGCACCAGCAGTCTCGCTGATTTCCATCAAGTTTGCATTTATTGTGATTTGCAAAACTTCTACATGAGGTTGTGACGTTCTAGTGATTGTATTTGACAACTAATTTCACATTATCTCCTTCACATGATTTTCTTAATAACATTGAGTTCTGGTGGCTTAAGTGTATCAGTTACTGTTTTCTGTGTAAAGAACCAACGAAACTCAATGGCTTAAAAAGAAGTTCTGTTGATTCACATTTTGGTGTGTGTTCACCTGGGCATTTCCTTTGCTAATGTTGTGTGGATCACAAATGTGGCTTTAGTCATCTGGTGCTTTCACTCACATGTCTGGTGGTTCATGCTGACACTTGTTCAAGAAGGCAAGCACCAGTGGGCAAGTACTTTTCCATCCTATATTTTCATCGTATTTTCTATGTCCCATTGGCCAAAGCAAGTCAAATGGCAGAGCCCTATTAGTTATCAGAGCACACTCTATGAGGTCTTAGATACAGGGAGACTTGTCACTAGGAAACATTACTAAAACAGTATATCCCAAGAAGTATACAATATGTACATTTTCCCCCTATATAATTGTGGGCAAAAAATGTTGGGTTGCAAGATGCATCCTTTCAATGATGCTTAGGTGTATAAAAGATGCATCCTTTCAATGATGCATAGGTATAAAAGCAAGATGTTTTCTAGTGGAAACACCTATATGGAATCACACAGAATCTCCATATTAGTAATGAAATAGTTAATGCAGCTGAATTATATTTCTACAATATTAATTTCATCAAAGACTAAACGTATATTTCTTTGGTTTAAATTATTACATTGTTTTTTTGGATAAATTAATTGTCCCTAAATCAGTAGGTAATACATGTTTTCATTAAGCCCAAAATAAATTGTATGTATCTCTACTAGTTAATGTACTTTTGGGTAAATCTTCAGTGGGATATTTGTTGTCCCTTATTGAGGCATGAATGACTATTCTGTCACAGGGAGGTTTTGTTGTTGTTTTAGTCTTTTCCAGCTATTGTGTAGAGCGTTTTCGGCAGGAGAATCTAGGACCAAGCCACATCAGTTCTCTCCTTAACCCACTCCATTTGACTGTTATCACAGCTATGCTTCCAGAGTGCTCTGTGCATTTCCATGATCAACAAACAATGAATAAATCTCTGGTGAGTCATTTGTTTATATATTCCTCACTTTGTTTTACATTGCATTTTTTGCCTTTATGGAGTCCATGGATTAAAATGAAAATATAGAAATAAGTAAAATTCAGGTTAAAGGAAATGCACATAAATAAAATAATGCTGGCATGTAGACATATGCAGGTTATAAGCTATAGAACTTGAGTACAAATGTGTCTCTGGTCTTTCTGATGTTGCAACAAAGAGGCAGTCACATTTGTTACATGATTGGAATGGAACCTGGAAAGAGTGCATGCTCCATTCTCATGGGACAGGAAGACTTGCTGTCACCAAAGTCTGGAACACTGACTGCATTGGTCACAGAGATGATGTAGTGAAAAGGTTTTTTTACTGCCAACCTGGAAGTAAACACTTTTAGCATTTTGCAGTAGAAATAGTCACTTAGTGCTAAAGCATAACTCCCATAATGAGGTTTTTCTGGTTGCTGAAACAGTGTGGCCCCAGACAGCTTTTGGAGGGCCCTACTTGATTCATGGCTAAAACCTAGAACATCTGGAGGATTGAGTTGACCACAGGTCCTTAACTAACCCCCCATACATTTCTGTCAATTCATCTGTACATGGAGAATTTGTAGCAGATTGTTCACAATTGTATTCTCTGACAAATATTTCCACTGATCACTTGCACTTTCATTCAATGTAGTCTTAACTGGTTTATTCCAATGCTAACAATTAACCCAAATTATATGCAACTCCAATGGCTATACTCTAGTCTGCCTTACTTGAATCTTGTGCTGTACAGTAATCCCCTTTATCCACAGTTTTGCTTTCTGTTGTTTCAGTTGCCTGTAGTCAACTGCAGACAGAAAAGACAATAAGATATTTTGAATATCTTGAATATTTTGAATATGTTGAATACAGTAGAATAAGATATTTTGAGAGACCGCATTCCTATAACTTTTAGTACAGTATGTTGATATAATTGTTCCATTTTATTGTCGTTAATATCATACTGTGCCTAATTTATAAATTAAACTGTCAAGGCTGTGTATATATAGGAAAAAACATAGTGTATATAGGGTTTGGTACTATACACAGTTTCAGGGACCCGCTAGGGGACCTGGAATGTATCCCTCATGGATAAGGGGGGATTTCTGCATTTCAAATTATTGTTCATGATCTTCTCCTGGAAATTCTTCTGTGTTAGTTTCTATCATGACCTCACTGATGCTGCTTGTCTTTTTTTCCTGAATTCTTCTACTTTTCGTTTATGTAACTTATCCAGTTGTTTCATCCTATTCCCCATCCATCCTACTGTGCAGTTCTTTTTTTGTTGTTGGTTGTCTGTTTATTACCAGTTCTGCTCTCTGTGTTGTAGCAGTTGTGTTTCTCTCCAGCTTGGACTTCTCCAGCCTTTAGACCAGGGATCCCCAACCCCCAGGCCATGGACTGGTCCAATGTGTGTCCTGTGAGGAACTGGGCTGCACATCAGGAGGTGAGTGGCAGGCAAGCAAGCATTACTGCCTGCACTCTGCCTCCTGTCAGATGAATGACAGAATTAAATTCTCACAGAAGCATGAACCCTATTGTGAAATATGCATGCGAGGGATCTAGGTTACCTGCTCCTTATGAGAACAATTTCATCCCAAAACCATCCCCCCCTCACACCCTGGTTTATGGAAAAATTGTCTTTCACAAAACTTGGTGCCAAAAAGGTTGGGGATCACTGCTCTAGACCACAGGTTCAGCTCTCCATTGAATGATTCTTTGTAGCTATCCGAAAGGTACCTCAAGCTTAAATCCAAAATAAAATTATATCCTTCTCTCTTCCTTTACATACAGTATTAGATTAGACAGTAATTAGCTTCTACCTCTCAATGAGAGGAATAGTAAGAATCTTTATCAGTCTTTAATAAACCACAGTTTTCACTCTGGCTACAAATTGTTTACATTCCTTCCACATGCGAAATATACTTATCTGTAGAGATAAGTATTCACCCATTGAACTGACACCCAACACAATGTGATGAACAACCTTTGCCTCCACAAATTTCTTCCCCCCACCACCCCTTTTGGGATACAACCATTTGACATAAGATATATTCTCTGTATGAGTCCGTTCTCCCATTGCTATAAAAAACTACCTCGGACTGGGTAATTTATAAAGAAAAGAGTTTTAATTGGCTCATATTTCCACAGGCTGTACAGGAAGCATGGCCGGGGAGGCCTCAGGAAACGTACAGTTATGGTGTAAGATGAAGGGGAAGCAGGCACGTCCTATGTGTCTGGAGCAGAAGGAAGTGGGTGGTGAAGAGGGAGGTGCTGTACACTTTTAACAAGCAGATCTCGTGAGAATTTACTAACACGACAACAGCAAGGTGCAAGTTTGCCCCTGATCTAGTCACCTCCCACCAGGACCCTCCTCCAGCCAGCCTTGAGGCTGACAATTTGACATGAGATTTGGGCAAGTAAACAAATCGAAACAATACCATCCTCTTAACAAATTTTTAAGTATGCAATTCCATATTAACTACAGGCTTTGATATGTAGATTCGATATTTAGAACATACTCATTGCATTTTTAAGTATGCGATTCCGTATTAACTACAGGCTTTGATCTGTAGATTCTATATTTAGAACTTACTCATTGCATAACTAAAACTTATACCCTGCGACCAATACCCACCCCCCAGTTACCCTTCCCCCTCAGCTCTTGGTAACCACGATTCAGCTCTATGTTTTTGTAAGTTTAACTGTTTTACATTTTTATATATGTGGAGTTCCTCAGGCTGTACAGGAAGCATGGCTTCATTTGTGCTGGAACAACAACACACTTCAGACTTGGTAATTAATAAAGAACAGAAATTTATTCTTAACAGTTCTGGAAGCTGGGAAGTCCAGAATCAAGGCACTGTCATCTGGTGCCTGATGAGAGACTTCTTCCTGCATCCTTACATGGTGGAAGACAAAAGAGTGGCAGAGAATGAATGCACTCCCAGTCCATTCAAGTGGGAAGAGCCCTCACCTCATCACTCCCCTGAGGTCTCACCTTCTAATATTATCACCTTGGTAATAAGATTTCAACATAGGAATTTGAGGGGAATACATACATCCAGACTATTGCAGATGGGATTATGTAATACTTTGTTCCTGTTTGGCTTAGTTCTTAGCACAATATCTTTCTGGTATGTGCATGTTTTTGCAAATGGCAAGATTTTCTTCCTTTTTAAGGCTCAGTAATAATTCATTGCATATATAGACCACATTTTCTTTATGCATTCATTATTATTGAGAGTTCTTATTACAAATGGGGAAGTGGTTTTTAATATTGATTTAATTTTTATTATTAAAACATTTTTAGATGGTTAGATTCCTTTTTAAAATAAATATACTTCATTAGTTAAGGCAGTTTTAACTTCACAGCAGAATTAAGAAATACATAGATTTCCCATATACCCTAATGTACTTATATATGTAGCCTTCGCCCTTTTCAACACCTCCCCCCACCATGGTAGTACCTTTGATAAAATGAGGAACCTACATTGAGACATCATAGTTGCCCAAAGGCCATAGTTCACATTAGGGTTTACTCTTGTGGTTTTACATGCTATGGGTTTGAGAAAATGTATAATGACATGTATCCAGCCTTATAGTACCTCATGGAACACTTTGTTCTAAAAGTCATCCCTGCTCTTCCTGTTTATTACGTATCATCCCCTTAAACCTGCAAACCATCTCCATCATTTTGCATGTTACATAGTTGCAGTTATATAGTAAGTAGCCTTTTCAGACCGCCTTCTTTTACTTAGTAATATGCATTTAAGTTTCCTCATCTTTTGAGGACAAGATAGCCCATTTCGTTTTAGTGCTGAATTATGTTCCATTGTGTGTACCATAGTTTATTCATTCACTTACTGAAGGGCATCTTGGTTGCTTCCAAATTTTACTTATTTTGAATAAAGCTGCTATAAATCCCTGTTTGCAGGTTTTTATGCTAGCATTTATTTTCACTTCCTTTGGGTAAATACCAAGGGGTGCATTTGCTTGATCATATGGTAAGAATATGTTTACTTTTGTAAGAACAACCAACTTGTCCTCCAACTGAGTGACTTTACCACTTTGCATTTCCACAGTCTGAATGAGAGTTCCTGTTGCTGCACATTCTCAATGTCAGTTGTTGTCAGTGCTCCAGATTTTGGCCATTCTACTAGGTATGTAGCGGTATCTCATTGTTTTAATATGTTACCCTAATGTTACACAATATAATGCATTGTTTTATGAGTTTATTTCCTATATGGTTCTCATCATTGATGAGGTATCTGTTAAGGTCCTTGGTCTATTTTATTAGGTGGTTTTCTTACTGTAGAGTTTTAAGAGTTTTTGGAATGTTTTGCATAACAGTCTCTTTATCAGATGTGAGTTTAAAGAGTTTTTGGAATGTTTTGTGAAACAGTCTCTTTATCAGATGTGAGTTTTAAGAGTTTTTGGAGTGTTTTGTATAACAGTCACTTTATCAGATGGGAGTTTTAAGAGTATTCGGAATGTTTTGTCTAACAGTCTCTTTATCAGATGTGAGTTTTAAGAGTATTCGGAATGTTTTGTCTAACAGTCTCTTTATCAGATGTGAGTTTTAAGAGTTTTTGGAATGTTTTGTGAAACAGTCTCTTTATCAGATGTGAGTTTTAAGAGTTATTGGAGTGTTTTGTGTAAAGTCTCTTTATCAGATGTGAGTTTTAAGAGTTATTGGAGTGTTTTGAGTAACAGTCTCTTTATCAGATGTGAGTTTTAAGAGTTTTTGGGGTGTTGCATAACAGTCTCTCTTTTTTTTTTAAACACTGATATACATATTTTAATCTCCATCTTAGCCCAACACCAGTGTGTGTCCAAATTGATCATGACTTTATTATATCATGCTTTTTACTGTCTCAGCTTGGCTGTCAGTACACTCAGAGTTCTTTTTTTTTTTAGTTTAGGAATATATTTTTATTAATTAATTAATTTTATTATTATTACACTTTAAGTTATGGGGTACATGTGAACAATCTGCAGGTTAGTTACATATGTATACATGTGCCATGCTGGTGTGCTGCACCCATTAACTCGTCATTTAGAATTAGGTATATCTCCTAATGCTATCCCTCCCCACTCCCCACACCCCACAACAGTCCCCAGAGTGTGATGTTTCTCTTCCTGTGTCCATGTGTTCTCATTGTTCAACTCCCACCTGTGAGTGAGAACATGCCGTGTTTGGTTTTTTGTTCTTGTGATAGTTTACTGAGAAAGGTGATTTCCAATTTCATCCATGTCCCTACAAAGGACAGGAACTCATCATTTTTTATGGCTGCATAGTATTCCATGGTGTATATGTGCCACGTTTTCTTAATCCAGTCTATCACTGTTTGACATTTGGGTTGGTTCCAAGTCTTTGCTATTGTGAATAGAGCCGCAATAAACATACGTGTGCATGTGCCTTTATAGCATCATGATTTATAGTCCTTTGGGTATATATCGAATAATGAGATGGGTGAGTCAAATGGTATTTCTAGTTCTAGATCCCTGAGGAATTGTCACACTGACTTCCACAATTGTTGAACTAGTTTACAGTCCCACCAACTGTGTAAAAGAGTTCCTATTACTCCACATCCTCTCCAGCACCTGTTGCTTCCTGACTTTTTAATGATCGCCATTCTAACTGGTGTGAGATGGTATCTCATTGTGGTTTTGATTTGCATTTCTCTGAGGGCCAGTGATGGTGAGCATTTTTTCATGTGTTTTTTGGCTGCATAAATGTCTTCTTTTGAGAAGTGTCTGTTCATGTCCTTCACCCACATTTTGATGGGGTTGTTTGTTTTTTTCTTGTAAATTTGTTTGAGTTCATTGTAGATTCTTGATGTTAGCCCTTTGTCAGATGAATAGGTTGCAAAATTTTTCTCCCATTCTGTAGGTTTCCTGTTCACTCCGATAGTAGTTTTTTTTTTGCTGTGCAGAAGCTCTTTAGTTTAGTTAGATCCCATTTGTCAATTTTGGCTTTTGTTGTCATTGCTTTTGGTGTTTTAGACATGAAGTCCTTGCCCATGCGTATGTCTTGAATGGTAATGCCTAGGTTTTCTTCTATGGTTTTTATGGCTTTAGGTCCAACGTTTAAGTCTTTAAACCTTCTTGAATTAATTTTTGTATAAGGCGTAAGGAAGGGATCCAGCTTTAGATTTCTACGTATGGCTAGCCAGTTTTCCCAGCACCATTTATTAAATAGGGAATCCTTTCCCCATTGCTTGTTTTTCTCAGGTTTGTGAAAGATCAGATAGTTGTAGATATGTGGCATTATTTCTGAGGGCTCTGTTCTGTTCCATTGGTCTATATCTCTGTTTTGGTACCAGTACTGTGCTGTTTTGGTTACTGTAGCCTTGTAGTATAGTTTGAAGTCAGGTAGTGTGATGCCTCCAGCTTTGTTCTCTTGGCTTAAGATTGACTTGGTGATGCGGGCTCTTTTTTGGTTCCGTATGAAATTTAAAGTAGTTTTTCCAATTCTGTGAAGAAAGTCATTGGTAGCTTGATGGGAAAGGCATTAAATCTATAAATTACCTTGGGCATTATGGCCATTTTCATGATATTGATTATTTTTACCCATAAGCATGGAAAGTTCTTCCATTTGTTTGTATCCTCTTTTATTTTGTTGAGCAGTGGTTTGCAGTTCTCCTTGAAGAGGTCCTTCACATCCCTTGTAGGTTGGATTCCTGGGTATTTTATTCTCTTTGAAGCAATTGTGAATGGGACTTCCCTTATGATTTGGCTCTCTGTTTGTCTGTTATTGGTGTATAAGAATGCTTGTGATTTTTGTACACTGATTTTGTATCCTGAGACTTTGCTGAAGTTGCTTATCAGCTGAAGGAGATTTGGGGCTGAGACATTAGGGTTTCCTAGATATACAATCATGTCATCTTCAAACAGGGACAATTTGACTTCCTCTTTTCCTAATGATATTACCTTTATTTCCTTCTCCTGCCTAATTGCCCTGGCCAGAACTTCCAACACTATGTTGAATAGGAGTGGTGAGAGAGGGCATCCCTGTCTTGTGCCAGTTTCAAAGGGAATGCTTCTAGTTTTTGCCCATTTAGTATGATATTGGCTGTTGGTTTGTCATAGATAGCTCTTATTATTTTGAGATAAGTCCCATCGATACCTAATTTATTGAACGTTTTCAGCAGGAAGGGTTGTTGAATTTTGTCAAAGGCCTTTTCTGCATCTATTGAGATAATCATGTGGTTTTTACCTTTGGTTCTGTTTATATGCTGGATTACATTTACTTATTTGTGTATATTGAACCAGCCTTGCATCCCAGAGATGAAGCCCACTTGATCATGGTGGATAAGCTTTTTGATGTGCTTCTGCATTCCGTTTGCCAGTATTTTACTGAGGATTTTTGCATCAATGTTCATCAAGGATATTGGTCTAAAATTCTCTTTTTTGGTTGTGTCTCTGCCCAGCTTTGGTATCAGGATGATGCTGGCCTCATAAAATGAGTTAGGGAGGATTTCCTCTTTTTCTATTGATTGGAATAGTTTCAGAAGCAATGGTACCAGTTCCTACTTTTACCTCTGGTATAATTCAGCTGTGAATCCATCTGGTCCTGGACTCTTTTTGGTTGGTAAGCTATTGATTATTGCCACAATTTCAGAGCCTCTTATTGGTCTATTCAGAGATTCAACTTCTTCCTGGTTTAGTCTTGGGAGACTGTATGTGTTGAGGAATTTATCCATTTCTTCTAGATTTTCTGGTTTATTTGCATAGAGGTGTTTGTAGTATTCTCTGATGGTAGCTTGTATTTCTGTGGGATCAGTGGTGATATCCCCTTTATCATTTTTTATTGTGTCTATATGATTCTTCTCCCTTTTTTTCTTTATTAGTCTTGCTAGCGGTCTATCAATTTTGTTGATCCTTTCAAAAAACCAGCTCCTGGAGTCATTAATTTTTTGAAGGGTTTTTTTGTGTCTCTATTTCCTTCAGTTCTGATCTAATTTTAGTTATTTCTTGCCTTCTGCTAGCTTTTGAATGTGTTTGCTCTTGCTTTTCTGGTTATCTTAATTGTGATGTTAGGGTGTCAATTTTGTATGTTTCCTGCTTTCTTTTGTGGGCAGTTAGTGGTATAAATTTCCCTCTACACACTGCTTTAAATGTGTCCCAGAGATTCTGGTGTTTTTTGTCTTTGTTCTCACTAGTTTCGAAGAACATCTTTATTTCTTCCTTCATTTCATTATTTACCCAGTAGTCATTCAGGAGCACGTTGTTCAGTTTCCACGTATTTGTTCCGTTCTGAGTGAGTTTCTTAATCCTGAGTCCTAATTTGATTGCACTGTGTTCTGAGAGACAGTTTGTTGTGATGTCTGTTCTTTTACATTTGCTGAGGAGTGCTTACTTCCAATTATGTGATCAATTTTAGAATAAGCGTGATGTGGTACTGAGAAGAATGTTTATTCTGCTGATATGGGGTAGATTTCTATTAGGTCTGCTTGGTGCAGAGCTGAGCTGAAGTCCTGGATATCCTTGTTTACCTTCTGTCTTGTTGATTTGTCTAATATTGACGGTGGGGTGTTAAAATCTCCCATGATTATTGTGTTGAAGTCTAAGTCTGTTTGTAGGTATCTAAGGACTTAATTTATGAATCTGGGTGCTCCGGTGTTGGGTGTATGTATATTTACGGTAGTTAGCTCTGCTTGCTGAATTAATCCTTTTACCATTGTATAATGGCCTTCTTTGTGTCTTTTGATCTTTGTTGGTTTAAAGTCTGTTTTATCAGAGACTAGGATTGCAACCTCTGCTTTTTTTTAATTTTTTTTTTTTTTTGCTTTCTGTTTGCTTGGTAGATCTTCCTCATCCCTTTATTTTGAGCCTATGTGTGTCTCTGCATGTGAGATATGTCTCCTGAATACAGCACACTGATTGGTCTTGATTCTTTATCCAACTTGCCAGTCTATGTCTTTTAATTGGGGCATTTAGCCCATTGATATTTAAGGTCAATATTGTTATGAGTGAATTTGATCCTGTCATTATTATGTTAGCTTGATCTTTTGCCCATTTTTTGATGCAGCTTCTTCATAGTATCGATGTTCTTTACAAGTTGGCATGTTTTTTGCAGGGCTTGTACCGGTAGTTCCTTTCCATTCTTAGTGCTTCCTTCAGGAGCTCTTGTAAGGCAAGCCAGGTGGTGACAGAATCTCTCTGCTGCTTGTCTGTAAAGGATTTTATTTCTCCTTCTCTTATGAAGCTTAGTTTAGCTGGATATGAAATTTTGGACTGAAAATTCTTTTCTTTAAGGATGTTGAATATTGGTCCCCACTCTCTTCTGGCTTGTAGGGTTTCTGCTGACAGATCTGCTGTTAGTCTGATCGGCTTCCCCTTGTGGGTAAACCGACCTTTCTCTCTGGCTGCCCTTAACATTTTTTCCTTCATTTCAACCCTGGTGAATCTGACAATTAGTGTCTTGAGGTTGCTCTTATCTAGAAGTATCTTTGTGGTATTCTTTGTATTTCCTGAATTTAAATGTTGGCCTGCCTTGCTACGTTGGGAAAGTTCTCCTGAATAATAGCCTAAGGAGTGTTTTCCAACTTGGTTCCATTCTCTCCATCACATTTAGGTACACCAAGCAAATGTAGACTTGGTCTTTTCACATTGTCCCATTTTTCATGGAGGCTTTGTTTGTTTCTTTCCAATCTTTTTAGTCTAAACTTGCCTTCTCGCTTTATTTTATTAATTTGATCTTCAATGACTGATATCCTTTCTTCCACTGGATTGAATCAGCTATTGAAGCTCTGGATGTGCCACAAAGTTCTTGTGCCGTGGTTATCAGTTTCATAATGTCATTTAATGTATTCTCTACACTGTTTATACTAGTTAGCCATTGTCTGACCTTTTTTCATGGTTTTTAGCTTCCTTGCGGTGTGTTCAAACATGCTTCTTCAGCTCAGAGAAGTTTGTTATTACCAACCTTCTGAAGCCTCCTTCTGTCAACAGGTCAAAGTCATTCTCCCTCCAGCTTTGTTCTCTTGCTGGTGAGAAGCTGCAATCCTTGGAAGGAAAAGAGGTGCTCTGGGTTTTGGATTTTCAGCTTTTCTGCTGTGGATTCTTCCCATCTTTGTAGTTTTCTCTACCTTTGGTCTTTGATGTTACTAACCTAGAGATGGGGTTTTGGTGTGGATGTCCTTTTTTTTTTTTATGTTGATGCTATTCCTTTCTGTTTGTTAGTTTTCCTACTAACAGCCAGATCTCTCAGCTGCAGGTCTGTTGGATTTTGCTGGAGGTCCACTCCAGATCTTGTTTGCCTGGGTATCACCAGAGGAGGCTGAAGAACAGCAAATATTGCTGCCTGATCCTTCCCTGGAAGCTTCGTTGAAGATGGGCTCCCACATGTATGAGGTGTCTGTTGGTGCTTACTAGGAGGTGTCTCCTAGTTAGGCTATACGGGGTTCAGGGACCCACTTGAGGAGGCAATATGTCCATTTTCAGAGCTCAAACACCATGCCGGGAGTACCACTGCTCTCTTCAGAGCCATCAGATGTGATGTTTAAGTCTGCAGAAGTTTCTGCTGCCTTTTACTCAGCTATGCCCTGCCCACAGAGTTTGAATTTATTAAGGCAGTAGGCCTTGCTGAGCTGTGAGTGGCTCTACCCAGTTCAAGCTTCCTGGCCACTTTTTTTACCTACTCAACCCTCAAAAATTGCAGATTCACCTCCCCCTGCCCAGCTGCTGCCTTGAAGGTTAATCTCAGACTGCTGCACTAGCAGTGAGCAAGGCTGTCTGGGTTGGGGACTCAATGATCCAGGCACAGGAGAGAATCTGCTGTTCTACCAGGTGCTAAGACTGTGGGAAAAGTGCAGTATTTGGGTGAGAGTGTCCTGTTTTTCCAGGTACAGTCTGTCATGCCTTCCCTTGGCTACGAAAGGAAAATCCCCCAAACCCTTGCACTTCCTTAATGAGTTGATGCCCTGCCCTGCTTCAGCTCACCCTCCATGGGATGAACCCACTGTCCAACCAGTCCCGATGAGATGAATCAGGTACCTCAGTTGGAAATGCAGAAATCAACCATCTTCTATATTGATTACACTGGGAGCAAAATTGAATGGCATTAGGTATGCCTGCAGCCGCCCAAAGAGGGGCTTGAACCTTGCTGCATACTGAATGTTGTGTATGTATCCCTGACAGTTCTCACAATGTTACTCTCCTTGCCCAAGACATGCAAGGACAAGTAAAACAGTTAGAATCTAACTGTCAGGACCCCATCATGAATTGACTGTCCAACGGGCATTGGTGTTGGCCTCGGTTGGTGTGGTTTTTATTAGTTGTGTTTTAATTCTGCTCTGCTTACCCTGCTTCTGTAACCTCTACCAATTATATATTCCCCGTATATCTGCAAGGGTATTTTCCTACAATTGAGTATCAATTGGGACCGAATACAGAGAAAAAGTTAAATAATATATTTCACCTCAATTAAACATGGACACAAATAATGGTCACCAAGTCCCAGAATAGGATTTGTGAGCCCCTTGAGGCATTCGTCCAGCACTGTTTTAGAGAAATCTCTATTTCAATCTATTCCTATATGTTAGTTATTGAAAAACAACAGACAATGGCAAAAACAAATTGACCTTTTTGTATTCCTTTGTGCATGGATGAGTGGCTGACTCTGGATCCCAGGCTGTTGCTTCTCGGTCTGGTGATGAATCCTCCATAGTCTATCCTCATAAAACGTATATATATACACATGTTTTCCTTCTCCCCTTTCCCATTGCAATTTTCTTGTTTTATCAATATGCTTATTATATCATACTTTACTTATTATATCTGCATTACCATTTATGTGGGATAGAGTTTGTTGACCTTTAAAGTATTGTATGTGTGTGTTTTCTCTTCCCCTGCAGCATCTCCTGCACATAACACCTCTTTTCCTGTCATAGCCAGAAATTCAGTTTTTAAGTTTTTTTCTGGGGTCTTCTTGCTCAAGAGGAAGTATGTTCAGTTGATACAGGGCTTAGAATTTTATTTTTAGCTTTTATTACATTCTAAAACCCCCAGCAGAAACAAGTCTTAACAAACACAGATTTAAATTTCTGAACATTTTTCTAATAAGTTTTGTACAGGTAGCGGAACAACTAAAAAAACTGTTTTTTGCGTTGATGACCTACCTCATTACAATTTAACCTCTAAAGCGTGTTTTAGCCAGCTCTACAGGCTGCTATGGTTAAGATGAATTTACTGCCTTTTCCCATAATAGAGAATGGTATTTTAAAATAACATAACTTCCATGGCATATAGTTTTAAAGCATGGCCACAATTTGAATAATTAGAATATTTAAAAATTCCAAAGATTGTTATACCGACACTGCACCAAAATTTATCCTTCCAGTGATGACAGGGAATTTTTAGTAGTTGTTATTTTTATAATAAAATTACACTTTAATAAAATAACTGACTTTCAAACTTCAGCAAGAAGACACATATTCAGACAGAGATATCAGTTACCCCTTAAAAAATATATTCACTTCTCATTAAAATCTCTCTGTATCTTACTGATTTCAGATAGAAGTTAAATATCACCTTAATAACAGAAACAAAAGAACTAGTTAAACTGACAAAAACTAATAAACGTATGCCCAAATTAACTGGCAGAATCATGGTTACATCATATAATAGTAACATTCTACCAGTTTTAAGTAAAATAAATAAGGAAATAATCTTGACTGTACAACCTACCTGGAAGGTCGTGTCCCCACTCCCAGATGAGTGGGAACCCTGCGCTCTGTTGGGGTTGTGCCTCAGCTTCTGGTACCTCTTGTTGGCAGCATCGCCATTGCAGGGACAGGGCAGGTGTTGGGGTGCGGGCTGTGGGCCAGGCCCAGGCACATTCTTTGACAGGGACTGGGCAGGGGTGGAGAGGGTTGGAGCATGCTGCCCTGGTCGAGGGAGCCTCCCACTCTGGATGGTTCACCGCACCTACTCCAGGAGGGTGCTGCAGGAGCTGGGTGGGGAAGGGGAGGGACGAGGGGATGCAGGCCAGGTCAGGTGGCCCCTTAGCCCTGGGTGATGCAGGAGGGGCTGTGGGAGACCAGAGAAGACCTGGAGCAGAAACTGGGAACTGATATCTCTGGCTGAATATTTGTCCTCTTGCTGAAGTTTGAAAGTCAGTTATTTCATTACAGTTTAATTTTATTACAAAAATAACAACTATTAAAAATTCCGTGTAGTCACTGGAATGATAAATTTTGGTGCAGTTTCAGCATAACAATCTTTGGAGTTTTTAGATATTCTAATTATTCAAGTTGCAGCCATGTTTCAAAATACATGCCATATATTTTTATGGCATCCACCCCTGTGTTCCTGTGTACCGCATCCACCTCTGTGTCCCTGCTGGCTCAGGAAACGAGCTTCTTCCTACCTCTGCACACTCCGATCAGGCCGCCCTTCCTCCTGGCACTTGGGGTACATGTGGGGATAGCCTGCCAGTGAATAGCCCGAGAACACCCGGCCTGTGCCCTGTGCTCAGAGTTGGGTCCTGGCTGGTGCCCCTCAGAGCCCCTCACAAAGCAGGGCGACAGGTGTGGAAGGACCTAGCACCAGGCAGCGCTGAGTGGATGGATGCTCCAGGGATGTGGGGTTGCTAACAGTGAAGAACCCGTTGCCAAATTCAATGGCATAACGTAGGATATTTTTTCCCTTGTATTTTTGTGTAGGAGTTTTACAGCTTTCAGCCTTACATTTGTACTTTCTTAACATAGGATTCCAGAAAAATGCTACAAGGGCCTGAATGCCTGTCCCACACATATGATTCTAGAACACCCCAGCTGTCATCTGAATGAATACCCGCCACATATGATTCCAGAACACTGCTGCTGCAGTCTGAATGATTGTACCTCACACAGGATTCCAGAACACTTCTCCTCTAGTCTGAATGTTTGTCCCTCAGATAAGATTCCAGAACACTGCTACTGGGTTCTGAGTGTTCGTCCCTGACATAGGATTCCAGAACACTGCTAAGAGGGTCTGAATGTCCCTCACATAAGATTGCAGAACACTGCTAAGAGGGTCCGGTTGTTTCTACCTCACATAAGATTCCAGAACACTGCCACGAGGGTCTGAATCTTTGTCCTGTACATAGGACTCCAGAACACTCCTGTTGTGTTCTGAATGTGTTTTCCTAACATAGGATTCCAGAACAATACAACGAGGGTCTGAATGCTTGTCCTACAAGTAGGATTCCAGAACACCCCAGCTGTAGTCTGAATCATTGTCCTTCACATAGGATTCCAGAACACTGCTGCTGGTTTCTGAGTGTTTCTCCCTCACATAGGGTTCCAGAACACTGCTACAAGGGTCTGAATGATTGTACCTCACATAGGATTCCAGAACACTCCTGCTCTGGTCTGAATTTTTGTCCCTCAGGTGGGATTCCAGAACACTACTGCTGGGTTCTGAGAGTTTGTCCCCCACGTAGGATTCCAGAACACTGCTATGAGGATCTGAATGTTTGTCCCTCAGATAGGATTCCAGAACACCGCTGCTGGGTTCTGAGTGTTTCTCCCTCACATAGGATTCCAGAACACTGCTACGAGTTTCTGAATGTTTGTCTCACACATAGGATTCCAGAACACTGCTACGTGGGTCTAAATGTTTGTCCCTTACATAGGATTTCAGAACACTTCTGCTTTGGTCTGAATGTTTGTCCCTCGTATAGGATTCCAGAACAATACTGCTGTGGTCTGAATGCTTGACACTCACATAGGATTCCAGAATATTCCTGTTGTCTTCTGGGTGTTTGTGCCTCACAAGGGTTTCCAGATCTATCCTGCTGTGTTCTGAATGTTTCCACCTCAGATAGGATTCCAAAACATTCCTTCTGTGGTCTGAGTGTTTGTCTCTCAAATAGGATTCCAAAACACTGCTACTGGGGTCTGAATGTTTGTGCCTCAAATAGGATTCCAGAACACTGTTACGAGGGTCTGAATTATTCTCCCTCACATAGCATTCCAGAACACTCCTGCTGTGGTCTGAATGTTTGTGCCTCACTCAAGATTCCAGAACACTCCTGGTGTGGTCTGAATGGTTGTCCCTCACTTAGGATTCCAGAACACTGCTGTTGGAGTCTGAGTGTTCATCCCTCACGTACAATTCCAGAACACTGCTACGTGGGTCTAAATGATTTTTCCTCATATCAGATTCCAGAACACTGCTACGAGGTTCTGAATGTTTGTCCCGCACATAGGACTCCAGAACACTCCTGCTTTGTTCTGAAGGTATTTTCCTCACATAGGATTGCAGAACAATGCTACAAGGGTCTGAATGTTTGTTCCACTCGTGGGATTCCAGAACACCTTAGTGGTTTTCTGAATGATTGTCCCACACACAGGATTCCAGAAAAATGTTGCTGTGTTCTGAGTGTTTCTTCCTCAAATATATTTCCAGAACTCTTCTGCTCTGGTCAGAATGTTTGTCACTCACTGAAGATTCCAGAACCCTGCTCTTGGGCACTGAGTGTTTCCCCACCGAACGATTCCAGAACACTGCTACGTGGGTCTAAATGTTTGTCCCTCACATAGGATTCTAGAACACTGCTACGAGGGACTGAATTTTTGTCCCGTACATAGTACTCTAGAACACTCTTACAGTATTTTGAATGTACTTTCCTCACATAGGATTCCAGAGGAATGCTACGAAGGTCTGAATGTTTGCCCGACATGTAGGATTTCAGAGTACCCCAGCTGTGGTCTGAATGATTGACCCTCACATAGGATTCCAGAACACTGCTGCTGCGATCTGAGTGTTTCTCCCTCACATAGGATTCCAGAACACTGCTACAAGTGTCTGAATTATTCTCCCTCACATAGGATTCCAGAACATTCCTGCTGTGATCTGAATGTCTGTCCCTCACTTAGGATTCTAAGACACTGCTGTTGGGTTCTGAGTGTTTGTCCCTCACATCCGATTCCAGAACACTGCTACGGGGGTCTAAATGTTTATCCCTCACATGTGACTCCAGAACACTCCTGCTGTGTTCTGAATGTATTTTTCTCACATAGCATTCCAAAACAATGCTATGGGGGTCTGAATGTTGGTCCCACATGTATGATTCCCGAACATCCCAGCTGTGGTCTGAATGATTGTCCCTCACATTGAATTCCGGAACACTGCTGTTGGGTTCTGAGTGTTTCTTCTTCAAGTAGGATTCCAGAACACTGCTATGAGGGTCTGAATGACTGTACCTCACAGAGGAATACAGAACACTCCTGCTCCGTTCTGAAAGTCTGTCCCTCAGATAGGATTCGAGATCACTGCTGCTGGGTTCTGTGTGTTTGTCCATCAAATGGGATTCCAGAACACTGCTGCTGTGTTCAGAATGTTTGTTCTTCACATAGGACCCCAGAACTCGCCTGCTGTGGTCTGAATGTTTGTCCCTCATACAGATCTAGAAGATTAGTGCTATGGTGTTAATGGTTGATCCTTACATAGCATTCCAGAACACTACTGCTGTGGTCTGGGTGTTTGTGCCTCAAATAGGATTCCAGAACAATTCTGCTGTGGTCTGAATGTTTCTCCCTAACATAGAATTCCAAAACATTACTGCTGTGATCTGAGTGTCTGTCCCACAAATAGGGTTCCAGAACCCTGCTACTGTGGTCTGAAAGTTTCTCCCTCACATAGGATTCCAGAACACTGCAACGAGGGTCTGAATTATCCTCCATCATATAGGATTCCAGAATACTCCTGTTGTGATCTGAATGTTTCTCCCTCACTTAGGAATGCAGAACACTGCTGTTGGGTTCTGAGTGTCCCTCACGTAGGGTTACAGAACAATTATACATGAGTCTAAATGTTTGTCCCTCACATAGGATTCCAAAACCGTACTATGAAGGACTGAATGCTTGTTCTTCATATAAGACTCCAGAACACTCCTGATGTGTTCTGAATGTATTTTCTTCACATAGAAGTCTCGAACAATGCTACAGGGTTCTGAATGTTTGTTCCACACGTAGGATTCTAGAACACCCTAGCGGTTTTCTGAATGATTGTCCCACACATCGGATTCCAGAACACTGCTGCTGGGTTCTGAGTGTTTCTCCCTCAAATAGGTTTCCAGAACTCTCCCATTGTGGTCAGAATGTTTGTTCCTCACTGAGGATCCCAGATCCCTGCCCTTGGGTACTGAGCGTTTGCCCCCCCGGTACGATTCCAGAACACTGAAACTTGAGTAAAAATGTTTGTCCTTCACATAGTATTCCAGAACACTGCTACTGTGGACTGTATTTCTGTCCCACATATAGGCTTCCAGAACACTCCTGCTGTGTTTTGAAAGTATTTTACTCACACAGGATTCCAGAACAATGCTACCAGCATCTGAATGTTTGTTTCACATGTAGGATTTCAGAGCACCCCAGCTGTGGTCTGAATGATTGTCCCTCCCATAGGATTCCAGAACACTGCTGCTCGGTTATGAGTGTTTCTCCCTCACATAGGATTCTGGAACACTACTGCTGTGGTCTGAATGTTTGTCCCTCACATAGGATTCCAGAACACTGCTACGAGTGTCTGAATTATTCTCCCTCACATAGGATTCCAGAAGATTCCTGCTGTGGTCTTAATATTTGTCCCTCACTTGGGATTCTAGGACACTGCTGTTGGGTTCTGAGTGTTTGTCCCTTATGTAAGATTCCAGAACACTGTTCCGTGGATTTAAATGTTTATCCCTCACATAGGATTCCAGAACACTGCTGTGAGGGTCTGAATGTTTGTCCCACACAATGGACTCCAGAAATCTCCTTCTGTGTTCTGAATGTATTTACGTCACATAGAATTCCAGAACAGTGCTAAGAGGGTCTGAATGTTTGTCCCACACTTATGATTCCAGAACAACCCAGCTCTGGTCTCAGTGATTGTCCCTCGCATTGGATTCCCAAACTGCTGCTGGGTTCCGAGTGTTTATCCTTCACATAGGATTCCAGAACACTGCTACAAGGTTCTGAATTATTGTATCTCACATAGTATTCCAGAACCCTCCTGCTCCATTCTGAATATTTGTCCCGCAGATAGGATTCCAGATCACTTCTGCTGGGTTCTGCGTGTTTGTCCCTCAAATAGGATTCCAGAACACTGCTGCTGTGTTCAAAATGTTTGTTCCTCACATAGGACCCCAGAACTCGCCTGCTGTGGTCTGAATGTTTGTTCCTCATATAGGAATCCAGAACATTACTGCCTTGGTCTGAGTTGTTGACCCAGAATCCTGCTCTGGTCTGAATGTTTGTCCCTCACATAGGATTCCAGAACACTGCTACGTGGGTCTAAATCTTTGTCAGTCACGTAGGATTCCAGAACACTGCTACGAGGGTCTGAATATATGTCCCGCATATAGGACTCCAGAACACTCCTGCTGTCTTCTGACTGTATTTTCATCCCGTAGGATTCCATAACAATGCTACGAGTGTCTGAATGTTTACCCCAAACGTAGGATTCCAGAACACCCCAGCTGTGGTCTGAATGATGGTCCATCACATAGCTTTCCAAAACACTGCTGCTGGGTTCTGAATCTTTCTCCTGCACCTAGGATTCCAGATCACTGCTCCTGGGGTCTGAATGATTGTCCCTCACATAAGATTCCAGCACACTGCTACGAGGGTCTGAATTATTCCCCCTCACATAGGATTCCAGAACACTCTTTCTGTGGTCTGAATGTTTGTCCCTCACTTAGGGTTCCAGAACACTGCTGTTGGTTTCTGAGTGTTTATCCCTCATGAATCTAGAACACTGCAATGTTCGTCTAAATGTTTGTCCTTCAATAGGATTCCAGAACACACCTGCTGTGGTCTGAATGGTTGAACCTCGCATAGGATTCCAGAACACTCCTGTTGTGGTCTGTGTGTTTCTCCCTCACATGGGATTCCAAAACATTCCTGCTGTGGTCTCAGTGTTTGTCCCTTATGTACGATTTCAGAACACTGCTACTTGGGTCTAAATGTTTGTCCCTCACAGAGGATTCCAGAACACTGCTACGAGGTTCTGAATGTTTCTCCCACACATAGGACTCCAGAACACTCTTGCAGTGTACCTAATGTATTTTCCTCACATAGGATTCCACAACAATGCTAAGAAGGTCTGAACATGTGTCCCCCAAGTAGGATTCCAGTACACCCCAACTGTGGTCGGTATGATTATCCCTCACATAGGATTCCAGAATGCTCCTGCTGGGTTCTTAGTGTTTCTCCCTCACATAGGATTCCAGAACACTCCCGCTGTGTTCTGAATGTTTGTCCCTCACTTAGGATTCCAGAACACCACTGTTGGGTTCTGAGTGTTTGTCCCTCTCGTATGATTTCAGAACACTGCTACGTGGGTCTAAATGTTTGTCCCTCACATAGGATTCCAGAACACTGTTACGAGGGTCTGAGTGTTTGTCCCTCACATAGGACTCCAGAACACTTCTACGAGGCTCTAAATTTCTGTCCCTCACATAAGATTCCTGAACCCTGCTATGAGTGCCTGAATGTTTGTCCCACACATACGACTTCAGAACACACCAGCTATTTTCTGAATGTATTTTCCTCACATAGGATTCCAATACAATGCAAAGACAGTCTGAAAGTTTGTCCCACACGTAGGATTCCAGAACACCAGAGCTGTGGTCTCAATGATTGTCCCTCACGTTGGATTCCAGAACACTGCTACTGGGTTCTGTGTGTTTCTCTCTCACATAGGATTCCACAACACTTCTGCTGTGTCTGAATTTTTGTCCCTCTCTTAGGATTCGGGAATCCTGCTGTTGGGTTCTGACTGTTCATCCTTCACCTTCGATTCCAGAACACTGCTGCGTGGGTCTAAATGTTTGTCCCTCACATAGGATTACAGAACACTGCTACAAGGGTCTGAATGTTTCTCCCGCACATAGGACTCCAGAACACTCCTGCTGTGTTCTGAAAGTATTTTCGTCACATAGGATTCCACAACAATGCTATGAGGGTCTGAATGTTTGCTCCACACTTAGGATTACAGAATACCACAGTTGTGGTCTGAATGATTTTCCCTCACATAGGATTCCAGATCACTGCCGCGGGGTTCTGAGTGTTTCTCTCTCACATAGGATTCCAGAACACTGCTAAAGGGGTCTGAATGTTTGTCTCTCACTTAGGATTCCAGAAGACTGCTGTAGCCTTCGGAGTGTTTGTCCCTCATGTACAATTCCAGAACACGGCTGTGTCTAAATGTTGGTCTCTCACATAGGATTGCAGAACACTGCTGCAAGGGTCTGAATATTTGACCCACAATAGGACTCCAGAACATTTCTGATATGTTCTAAATGTCTTTTCCTCACAAAAGATTCCAGAACAAAGCCACTAGGTTCTGAAAGTTTGTCACACATGTAGGATTCCAGAACAACCCAGCTGTGGTCTGAATGTTTGTCCCTCACATAAGATTCCAGATCACTGCTATAAGGGTCTGAATTATTCTCCCTTACATAGGGTTCCAGAACACTCCTGCTGTGGTCTGAATTTTTTTCCCTGACATAGGATTCCAGAATACTGCTGTTGGTTTCTTAATGTTTGTCTCTCACGTATGATTCCAAAACACTGCTTCTTTGGTCTAAATGTTTGTCCCTCATGTAGGATTCCTGAACACTGCTACAAGGATCTGAATGTTTGACCAGCACATAGGACTCCAGAACACTCCTGCTGTTTTCTGGAAATATTTTACTCACAAATGATTCCAGAACAATGCTACGGCGGTCTATTCAGACTTAGAATTTTCTAAGTTTTTCCCACACTTAGAATTCCAGAACACCCCAGCTGTGGTCTGAATGATTGTCCCTCACATAGGATTCCAGAACACTGCTGCTGGGTTCTGAGTGTTTGTCCCTCACGTACAAACACTCAGTTTGTTTGTCTGAGAAGTTCCAGAACACTTCTACGTCGGTCTAAATGTTTGTTCCTCACATAGGATTCCAGAACGATGCTTCCAGGTTCCGAATGTTTGTTATGCACGTAGGACTCCAGAACACTCCTGCTGTGTTCTGAATGTATTTTCCTCACATATGATTCTAGAAAAACGCTATGAGGGTCTGAATGCTTTTCCCATGTTTAGGAATCCAGAACACCACAGCTGTGGTCTGAAAGATTGTCCCTCAACTAGGATTCCAAAACACTGCTGTTGGGTTCTGAGTGTTTGTCCCTTACATAGGATTCCATGACATTGCTACATGGGTCTGAATGTTTGTCGCTCACATAGGATTCCATAACTCTGCTACGAGGGTCTGAATTATTCTCCCTCACGTAGAATTCCTGAACTCTCCTGCTGTGGTCTGAATGTTTGTCCCGCACATGGGATTCCAGAACACTACTGCTGTGGTCTGAATGGTTGACCCTCACATAGGATTCCAGAACACTCCTGATGTGGTCTGGGTGTTTGTGCCTCACAAGGGATTCCAAAACAATCCTGCTGTGATCTGAATGTTTCTCTCCTCACATAAGATTACAGAACATTGCTACAAGGGCCTGAATGTTTGTCACTCAAATAGGATTCCAGAAAACTAGTGCTGTGGTCTGAATGTTTAACCCTCACATAGGATGCCAGAACATTCCTGCTGTGTTCTGGGTGTTTGTGCCTCACATGGGATTCCCAAACAGTCCTTCTGTTGTCTGAATGTTTCTCCCCCACAAAGGATTCCAGAACAATCCTGCTGTGGTCTGAGGGTTTCTCCCTCAAATAGGATTACAGAATACTGCTACGAATTCTGAATTATTCTACCTCACATAGGATTCCAGAACATGGCTACGAGGGTCTGAAAGTTAGTCCCTCACACAAGATTCCAGAACACTCTTTGCTGTGGTCTAAATGCCTGTCCCTCACATAGGATTCCAGAACCCTGCTGCTGGGTTCTGAGTGTTTGGCCCTCACATAGGACTCCAGCACAATGATACTAGGGTCTGGATGTTTGTATCTCCACAGGATTCCAGAACACTGTTGCTGGATTCTGAGTGTTTGCCCTCACATAGGATTCCAGAACACTGCTATGATGTTCTGAATGTTTGTTCCTCTCATAAGATTCCAGAACAGTGCTAAAGGGGTCTGAAAGTTTGTCCCTTACGTAGGATTGCAGAACACTGCTACGAGGGTCTGAATATTTGTCCTGCATATAGGACTCCAGAACACTCCTGCTGTCTTCTGAATGTATTTTCCTCACATAGGAGTTCAGAACCATGCTACGAGTCTCTGAATGTTTGCCCCAAACGTAGAATTCCTCGCAGAAGACTCTGGAACACTCCTGCTGTTTTCTTAATGTATTTTCCTCCCATAGGATTCCAGAACAATGCTACGAGTCTCTGAATGTTTGCCCCAAACATAGGATTCCAGAACACCCCAGTTGTAGTCTGAATGATTGTCCATCACATAGATTTCCTAAACACTGCTGCTGGATTCTGAATGTTTCTCCCTCACCTAGGATTCCAGAACACTGCTACTAGGGTCTGAATGATTGTCCCTCACAGGGGATTCCATAAACCTCCTGCTGTGGTATCAATGTTTGTCCCTCACACAGGATTCCAGAACACTGCTATGAGGGTCTGAATATTTTTCCCTCACAGAGGATTCCACAACACTGCTGCAGGGGTCTCAATGTTTGTTTGTCACATAGGAATCCAGAACATTGCTGTGAGGGTCTGAATGTTTGTTCGTCACAGGGGATTCCAGAACATTTTTGTTGTTCTCTGAAAGTTTGTCCCTCACATTAAATTCCAGAACACTGCTAGGAGCGTATGAATGTTTGTCCCTCACACAGAATTCCAGAACACTGATACGAGGGTCTGAATGATTGTCCCTTACATAGGATTCCAGAACATTGCAGCTGGGGTCTACATGCATGGCCATCTCATAGGATACGTGAACACTGCTTCTGGGTTCTGAGTGTTTCTCACTCACATAGAATTCCAGAACTCTGCGAGGAGGGTCTGAATGTTTGTCCGTAACAGAGGATTCCACAACATTTCCTCTGTTGTGTGAATGTTTGTTCCACACTTAGGATTTCAGAACACTTCTGCTGGGGTCTGAGAAGGTTTGCCTCTCATGTAGGAATCAAAAACACTGCTACGATTCTCTGAATGTTTTTCCCTCACATAGGATTCCAGAACAATGCTACCAGGGTCTGAATTATTGTCCCTCACATAAGATTTCAGAGCACTGCTAAAATTGTCTGAATATTTGTCCCTCACATAGGATTCCAGAACACTGCTATGAGGTTCTTAATGTCTGTCCCTCACAGGGGATTCCAGAACAATCCTGCTGTGGTATGAATGTCCCTCACACAGGATTCCAGAACACTGCTACGCGGGTGTGAATGTTTGTCTTTCACTTAGGATTCCATAACACTGCTGCAGGGGCTAGATGTTTGTCTGTCACATAGGATTCCAGAGCACTGCTACAAGGGTCTGAATGTTTGTTCCTCACAGGGAATTCCAGAACATTCCTGTTGTGGTCTGAATGTTTGTCCCTCACATTAGATTCCAGAACACCTCTATGAGCGTATGAATGTTTGTCCCTCACACAGAATTCCGGAACACTGCCACGTTGGTCTGAATAATTGTCCTTCGCATAGAATTCCAGAACACTGCTACTGTGGTCGTAATGTTTGTCCCTGAAATAGGATTCCAGAACACTTCTGCTGGAGTCTACATGAATATCTGTCACTTAGGATTCAAGAACAATGTTTCTGGGTTGTGAGTTTTTCTCCCATAGATAGAATTCCACAACACTGTGACGAGGGTCTCAATATTTCTCTGTTACATAGGATTCTAGAACACTCCCTCTGTTGTTTGAATTTTTGTCCCTCACATAGCATTCCAAAACAGTGCAGCTGGGGTCTGAATGTTTGTCCCTCACATAGGATTTCAGAACACTCCTACGATTGTCTGAATGTTTGTCCCTCACATAGGATTCCAGAACACTGCTAGGAGGGGCTGAATGTTTGCCCCTCACATAGGATTCCAAAGCACTCCTGCTGTAGTCTGAATGTTTGTCCCTCACATAGGATTCCAGAACTCTCTTGGTGTGATGTTACTATTTGTCCCTCACAGAGGTTTCCAGAACACTGCAATGAGGGTCTGAATGTTTCTTGCTTACATAGGATTCCAGAACATTGCTGCTGATATCTGAATGCTTGTCCCAGAAATAGGATTTCAGAAAACTGCTACCAGGGTGTGAATGTTTGTCCCTCACATAGGATTCCATAAACCTGCTGCTACGTTATGAATGGTTCTCCCTCAGATAGGATTCTAAAACACTGCTATGAGGGTCTGAATGTTTGTCCCTCACATAGGGTTCCAGAACACTGCTGCTGGGTTCTAAATGTTTGTCCGTCACATAGAATTCCAGAACACTAATAGGAGGTTCTGATTGTTTGCTCCTCACAGTGCATTCCAGAACATTCCTGCTTTGGTCTGTATGTTTGTCCCTCACATAGGATTCCAGAACACTGCTACAAGGGTCTGAAAATTTCTCCCTTACATGGGATTTCAAAACACTCCCGCTGTTGTCTGAATGTTTGTCCCTCACATAGGATTTCAGAACACTACTACTTGGGTCTGAATGTTTGTCCCTCAGACAGGATTCCAGATCACTTCTCTGATTGTTTCAATGTTTTTTCCTCACATAGGATTCCAGAACAATGCTACTAGGGTCTGAGAGTTTCTCCCTCACACATGATTCCAGAACACTCCTGCTGTTGTCTGAATATTTGTCCCTCATGTAGGATTCCAGAACACTGCTGCTGGGGTCTGAATGTTTCTCCCTCACATAGGATTCCAGAACAATGCCACTAGGGTCTGAGAGTTTCTCCCTCACACATGATTCCAGAACACTCCTGCTGTTGTCTGAATATTTGTCCCTCATGTAGGATTCCAGAACACTGCTGCTGGGGTCTGAATGTTTCTCCCTCACATACGATTCCAGAACACTGCTGCTAGGGTCTACCTGTATGGCCATCACATATTATACCAGAACAGGGCTGCTGAGTTCTGAGTGGTTCTCCTTCACTTAAGATTCCATAATACTGCGACAAGGATCTGAATGTTTTTCCATTGCATGGGATTCCAGAACACTCCCCCTGTTGTTTGAATGTTTGCCCCTCACGTAGGATTCCACAGTACTGCTATGATTGTCTGAATGTTTGTCCCTCACATAGGATTACAGAACACTTCTACGAAGGTCTGAATGTCTGTCCCTCACATAAGATTCCAGAACACTCCTGCTGTGATCTGAATGTTTGTCCCTCACACAGGATTCCAGAACACTCCTGCTGTAGTTTGAATGTCTCTCCCTCTCGTAGGATTCAAGAGCACTGCTGCTACGGTCTACATGTTTGTCCATCACATAGGATCCCAGAACACTGCTGCTGGATTCTGAATGTTTGTCCCTCACATAGGATTACAGAGCACTGCTATGATTGTCTGAATGTTTGTCCCTCACATAGGGTTCCACAACACTCCTGCTGTGATCTGAATGTTTGTCCCTCACATACGATTCCAGAGCACTGCTGCTAGGGTCTACCTGTATGGCCGTCACATATTATACCAGAACAGGGCTGATGAGTTCTGAGTGTTTCTCCTTCACTTACAATTCCATAACACTGTGACAAGGATCTGAATGTTTGTCCATTGCATGGGATTCTAGAACACTCTCCCTGCTGTTTGAATGTTAGCCCCTCACATAGGATTCCAGAACACTGCTGCTGGGGTCTGAATGTTTGTCCCTCACATAGGATTCCAGAACACTCCTGCTGTAGTCTGAATGTCTCTCCCTCACATAGGATTCAAGAACACTGCTGCTACGTTCGACCTGTTTGTCCATCACATAGGATTCCAGAACACTGCTGCTGGGTTCTGAGTGTTTCTCCCTCACATAAAATTCCATCACACTGCGACGAGGTTCTGAAAGTTTGTCTGTTACATGGGATTCCAGAACACTCCTGATGCTGTTTGAATGTTTGTGCCTCACTTAGGATTCCAGAACAACGCTGCTGAGGACTGAAAGTTTGTTCCTGACATAGGATTTCAGAAAGCTGCTACGGGGGTCTGAATGTTTGTCCCTCACATAGGACTCCATATCACTCATGCTGTGGTCTGAATGTCCGTCACAAAGGATTCCATAACTCTGCTGCTGAGTTGTGAATGGTCGCCCATCAGATAGGATTCCAGAACACTGCTACAAGGGTCTGAATGTTTTCCCATCACACAGGACTCCAAAACACTCCTGCTGTTTTCTGAGTGTTTGTCCCACAAATAGGATTCCAGAGCAATCCTGCTATGGTTTGAATGTTTGCCCCATACATATGGTTCCAGAACATTGCTGCTGGGCTCTGAGTGTTTGTCCCTCAAATAGGATTCCAGAGCACTGCTAGGAGGGTCTGAATGTTTGTCCCTCACATAGGACTCCAGAGCACTGCTCCTGGGGTGTAAATGTTTGTCCGTCACATAGGATTCCACAGCACTGCGACGAGGTTCTGAATGTTGGTTCTTCACAGGGGATTCCAGAACACTCCTGCTCTTGTCTGAATATTTGTGTCTCACACAGGATTTCAGAATACTGCTATGAAGGTCTGAATGTTTGTCCCTCACACAGAATTCCAGAACACTGCTATGGTGGTCTGTAGGATTGTCCCTAACCTACGATTTCAGAACACTGCTGCTTTGTTCTGAATGTCTCTCTCACATAGTTTTCCAGAATACTGCTGCTGAAGTTTCCATGTATTTCAGTCAAATAGGATTCCAGAACACTGCTGCTGGGTTCTGAGTGTTTCTGCCTCATATAAAATTCCAGAGCACTGCTATGAGTGTCTGAATGTTTGTCCATTACATAAGATTACAGTACACTCTCACTGTTGTTTGAATGTTTGTCCTTCAATTAAGACTCCACAACACTGCTGTTGGGTTCTGAGTGTTTGTCCCTCACATAGGAGTCCAGAACACTGCTACGAGTGTCTGAATAGTTATGCTTAACATAGCATTTCAGAACACTGCTACAAGGCTCTGAATGTTCCTCCCTCACATAGGATTACAGAACACTCCTGCTATTGTCTGAATGTTTGTCCCTCACACAGGATTTCAGAACACTGCAACGAGGGTGTGAAGGTTTGTCCCTCACATAGGATTCCACAACACTGCTACGAGGCTCTGAATGTTTGTCCTTCAAATAGGATTTCAGAACACTGCTGCTGGGGTCTAAAGGTTTGTCCCTCACGTGTCATTCCAGAACGCTGATAGGAGGTTCTCAATGTTTGCTCCTCACAGGGCATTCAAAAACATTCCTGCTGTGGTCTTCAGGTTTGTCCATCACATAGGATGCAAGAACACTGCTACGAGGATCCGAATGTTTCTCTCTCACAGAGGATTCCAGAACCATGCTGCTGGGGTCTGAATATTTGTCTCTAACATAGGATTCTAGAACATTCCTGCTGTGGTCTGAATGTTTGCCCCTCACATAGGATTCCAGAACACTGTTACAATTGTCTGAATGTATTTCCCTCACATACGATTCCAGAACACTGCTACGAGTTTCTATACATTTGTTCCCCACATAGGAGTCCAGAACACTGCTATGATTGTCTGAATATTTGTCCCCCACATAGGATTCCATAACACTACTTCGAGGGTCTGAATGTTTGTCACTCACATAGGATTCCAGAACGCTCCTGATGTGTTCTGAGTGTTTCTCCCTCACATAGGATTCGAGAACACTGCTGCTGGGTTCTGAGTGTTTGTCCCTCAGGTAGGATTCCAGAACACTGCCACGATGTTCTGAATCTTTGTCCCTATCACAGGATTCCAGAACACGGCAGCTTGGGTCTAAATGTGTGTCAGTCACATAGGATTCCAGAACACTGCTGCAGGGGTCTGAATATTTGTTCCTCAAATGGGGTACAGAACACTCCTGCTTCGATGTGAATGTTTGTCCCTCACACAGGATTCCAGAACACTCCTAAGAGGGTCTGAAAGTTTGTCCCTTACCCAGAATTCCAGAACAATGCTATGAGGATCTGAATGATTGTCTCTTACATAGGATTCTGGAACACTTCTATGATGGTCTGAATATTTGTCCCTCACATAGAATTGAGGAACACTCCTGCTGTGGTCTGAATGTTTGTCCCTCACATAGGATTCCAGAATGCTGCTGCTGAGGTCTGAATGTTTGTCCCTGACATAGGATTTCAGAAAACTGCTATGAGGATCTGAATGTTTGCCTCTCAGATAGGATTCCATAACACTCCTGTTGTTTCTCTGAATGTCTGTTCCTCACGTAGGATTCCAGAAACTTGCTGCTGTGGTATGAATATTTCCCCTCACATAGGATTCCAGAACACTGCAACGAGGCTGTGAATGTTTGTCCCTCACATAGGATTCCAGAGCACTGCTGCTGGGGTGTGAATATTTGTCTGTCACCTAGGATTCCAGAACACTGCTATGAGGGTCTGAATGTCCCTCACATAGGATTCCAGAAAAATGCGACGGGGTTCTGAAAGTTAGTTATTCATAGGAGATTCCAGAACACTCCTCATGTGGTCTCAATCTTTGTCCCTCACATTGGATTCCAGAACACTGCTAAGAGGGTCTGAATGCTTGAACCTCACAAAGGATTCCAGAACACTCCTGCAGTGGTATGAATGTTTGTCCCTCAAACAGGATTCCAGAACACTCCTGCTGTGGTCTGAATGTTTGTTCCTCACATAGGATTCCAGAGCACTCCAGAACACTGCTACAGTGGTATGAAACATTCTCCCTCTCATAGGATTCCAGAACTCTGCTATGAGGTTCTGAATGTTTGTCCATCACATAGGATTTTAGAACACTGCTTCTGGTGTCTCAATGTTTTCCCTCACATATGATTCCAGAACACTGCTGCGACGTTCTGAAAGTTTTTCCCTCACATAGGGTTCCAGAACAGTGCTATGGGGCTCTGAATGTTTGTGCCTCACATAGGACAAAAGAACACTACTTCTAGGGTCTGAATGTTTGTCCCTCACATAGGATTCTAGAACACTGCTACAAGGATATGAATGTTTGTCCCTCACATAGGATTCCATAACAGTCCTGCTGAAGTCTGAATGTCTGTCCCTGAAGTATGATTCCAGAACCCTGCTCCTGTGGTATGAATGGTTCTCCCTCACTTAGGATTCCAGAACATTGCTACGAGGTTCTGAATGTTTGTCCTTCACATCCGATTCCATAACACTGCTGTTGGGGTCTGAATGTTTCTCCTCACATAGGATGTCAGAAAACTGCTACGAGATTCTGAATAAACATTCAGGATTCCAGAACACTCCTATGAGAATCCGAATGTTTGTCCCTCATATAGGATTCCAGGACACTGTTACGACCATCTGAATTTTTGTCCCTCACAAAGGATTCCATAATACTCCTGCTGTGATCTGAATATTTGTCCCTCGCATAGGATTCCAGAACACTACTGCTGTTGTCCGAATGGTGGACCCTCACATGGGATTCCAGAACAGTCCTACTGTGATCTGGGTTTTGGTGCCTCACACCGGATTCCAGAACAATCCTGCTGTAGTCTGAATGTTTCTCTCTCACATAGGAATCCAAACATTCCTGCTGTGGTCTGAGTGTTTGTCTATCAAATAGGATTCCAGAACACTGCTAAGAGGGTCTGAATTATTCTCCCACACATGGGATTCCAGAACACTCCGTCTTTGGTCTGTATGTTTGTCCCTCACTTAGGATACCAGAACACAGCTATCGGGTTCTGAGTGTTTTTCCCTCACATATGATTCCAGAACACTGCTACATGGGTCTAAATGCTCGTCCCTCATGTAGGATTCCAGAACACTGCTACGAGGGTCTGAATATTTTTCCCTCACATAAGACACCAGAACATTGCTGCGAGGGTCTGAATGTTTGTCCCCCACATAGGATTCCAGAACACTGCTGCTGGGTTCTGAGCGTTTGTCCCTCACAGAAGATTCCAGAACACTTCTACAAGGGCCTGAATGTTGGTCCCTCACTTAGGATTCCAGAACACTGGTACGAGCGTCTAAATTATTCTCCCTCACATAGGATTCCAGAACACACATGCTGGAGTCTGAATGTGTGTTCCTCACTTAGGATTCCAGAACATTCCTGCTGTGATCTGAATGTTTGTCCCTCACATAGCATTACAGAACATTGCTGATGGGTTCTGAGTGTTTGTCCCTCATGTACGATTCCAGAGCACTGCTATATGGGTCTAAATGCTCATCCCTCACATATTATTCCAGAACACTGCTATGAGGTTCCGAATGTTTGTCCCACACATAGGACTCCAGAACTCTGACACGAGGGTCTGAATGTTTGTCCCGCACATAGGACTCCAGAACACCCCTTCTGTGTTCTGAGTGTATTTTCCTAACATAGGATTCCACCACAATGCTACGAGGGTCTGAATGCTTGTCCTTGCATAGGATTCCAGAGCACCCCAGCTGTGTTCTGATTGATTGTCCCTTACATACGATTCCAGAACACTGCTGCTGGGATCTGAGTGTTTCTCCCTCACATAGGATTCCAGAAAACAGCTGCTGAGTTCTGAGTGTTTCTCCCTTACGTAGCATTCCAGAGCAATGCTACAAGCATCTGAATTTTTCTCCCTCACATAGGATTCCAGAACATTCCTGCTGTGGTCTGAATGTTTGTCCCTCACTTAGGATTCCAGAGCGTTGTTGTTGGGTTCTTAGTGTTTGTCCCTCAAGTACGATTCTTGATCACCGCTACGTGGGTCTAAATGTTTGTCCCTCACTTAGGATTCCAGAACACTGCTACTGGGGTCTGAATGTTTGTCCCGCACATAAGCCTCCAGAACACTCCTGCTGTGTTCCGAATGTGTTTTCCTCACATTGGACTCCAGAACAATGCTACAAAGTTCTGAATGATTGTCAGACACATAGGATACCAGAAGATCTCAGCTGTGGTCTGAAAGATTGTCCCTCACATAGGATTCCAGAACACTGTTCCTGGGTTCTGAGAAATTGTCCCTGAAATAGAATTCCAGAACACTGCTATGGGGGTCTGAATGTTTGACCCTTACATAAGATTCCAGAACACTTCCACTGTGGTCTGAATGTGTGTCACTCAAACATGATTCCAGGACACTGCAGCTGGCTTTTGAGTGTTTGTCCCTCACATAGGCTTTCAAAACACTGGATGAGGGTGTGAATGCTTTTCCCTCATGTAAGATTCCAGAACACTGCTAAGACGGTCTGAATGTTTGTCCCTCACATAAGATTCCAGAACACTGTTACGAGGGTCTGAATGTTTGTCCCTCACATAAGATCCAGGACACTGCTAAGAGGATCCGAATGTTTGTGACTCACATAAGATTCCAGAACACTGCTATGAGAGTCTGAATATTTGTCCCACTCATACGATTCCAGGATACTGCTGCTGGCTTCTGATTGTTTGTTCCTCACATAGGGTTCCAAAACACTGGTATGAGTTTCTGAAAGTTTTTCCCTCCCAGAAGATTCCAGAACACTGTTAAGACTGTCTGAATGTTTGTCCCTCACATAGGCTTCCAGAACACTACTATGAGGGTCTGAATGTTTGTGCATCACATAAGATTCCAGGACACTGCTAAGAGGATAAGAACGTTTCTTGCTCACATAAGATTTCACAACACTGCTACGAGGATCTGAATGTTTGTCCCTCACATAGGACTCCAGAACACCTCTGCTGTGGTCTGAATGGTTGTCCTTCACATAGGATTCCAGAACACTACTGCTTTGGTGTGGGTGTTTGTGCCTCACATTGGATTCCAGAAAAATCCTGCTGTGGTCTGAATTTTTTTCCCTCGCATGGGATTCCAAAATATTCCTGCTGTGTTCTGAGTGTTTTTCCCTCACATAGGATTCCAGAACACTGCTACTAGGGTCTGAATTATTCTCCCTCACATAGGATTCCACAAAACTATTGCTGCGGTCTGAATATTTGTCCGTCACCTCGGTTTCCAGAACACTGCTGTTGTGTCCTGTGTTTTTGTCACTCAAGTTGGATTCCAGAACACTGCTATCTGGGTCTAAATGTTTTTCTCTAACATAGGATTCCAGAACACTGCTGTTGGGTTCTGAGTGTTTGTCCATCACATAGGGTTCGAGAACCCTACTACAAGAGTCTGAATGTTGGTCCCTCAAATAGGATTCCAGAACACTGCTTTGAGCATCTAAATTATTCTCCCTCCCATAGGATACAAGAGCACACATGCTGGATTCTGAATGTTTGTTCCTCACTTAGGATTCCAGAACACTCCTGCTGTGTTCTGAATGTTTGTCTCTCACTTAGGATTCCAGAACACTGCTGTTGGGTTCTAAGTGTTTGTCCCTCATGCACGATTGCAGAGCACTGCTACGTGGGTGTAAATGCTTGCCCCCCACATAGGACTCCAGAACACTGCTACGAGGGTCTGAATGTTTGTCCTGCACACAGGACTCCAGAACACTCCTGCTGAGTTCTGAACGTATTTTCCTAACATAGGATTCCAGAACAATGCTAAGAGGGTCTGAATTCTTGTCCCACACATCGGATTCCAGAGAACCCCAGCTGTGGTCTGAATGATTGTCCCCAGCAAAGGATTCCAGAATGATTCTGTGGGTTCTGAGTGTTTCTCCCTCACATAGGATTACAGAACACAGCTGCTGGATTCTGAGTGTTTCTCCCTCACACAGAATTCCAGAACACTGGGGCAAAGTTCAGAATGAATGTACCTCCGATAGGATTCCAGAACACTCCTGCTCTGGTCTGAATATTTGTACCTCAGATTGGATTCCAGAACACTGTTACTGGGTTCGGAGTGTTTGTCCCAAACATCGGATTCCAGAACACTGATACAAGGGTCTGAATGTTTGTCCCTCACATAGGATTCCAGAACAACACAGCTGTGGTGTGAATGGTTGACCATCACATAGGATTCCAGAACACTCCTGCTGTGGTCAGGGTATTTGTGCCTCACATAGGATTCCAGAATATTCCTGCTGTGGTCTGAATGTTTCTCCATCACATAAGAATAAAATACAATCCAGCTGTGGTCTGAGTGTTTGTCCCTCAAATAGGATTCCAGAACACTGCTTCTGGGGTCTAAATATTTCTCCCGCACATAGGATTCCAGAACACTGCTACCAGGGTCTGAATTATTCTCTCTCACATGGGATTCCAGAACACTCTTGTGGTCTCAATGTTTATCTCTCACTTAGGATTCCAGAACACTGCTGTTGGGTTCTTATGTTTGTCCCTCAGTTACGATTATAGAACACTGGTACTTGTGTCTAAATGTTTGTCCCTCTCATAGGTTTCCAGAACTGTGCTAAAATGGTCTGAATGTTTGTGCTGCACATTGTATTCCAGAACACTGCTATGAGGGTCTGAATGTCTGTCCCGCACATAGGACTCCAGAACACTCCTGCTGTGTTCTGAATGTATTTTCCTAACTTAGGATTCCAGAAGAATGCTACGAGTGTCTGAATGCTTATCCCACACGTAGGATTCTGGATCACCCCAGGTGTGGTCTGAATAATTGCCTCTCACATAGGATTCCAGAACACTGCTGCTGGGTTCTGAGTGTTTCTCCCTCATATTGGATTCCAGAACACTGCTACGAGAGTCTGAATGATTGTACCTCACAGAGGATTCCACAACACTGCTGCTCTGGTCTGAATATTTGTCCTTCAGTTAGAATTCCAGAACACTGCTGCTGGGTTCTGAGTGTTTGTCCCTCACATAGGATTCCAGAACACTTCTACAAGGGTCTGAATGTTTGTCCCTCACATAGGATTCCAGAACACTACTGCTGTAGTCTGAATGGTTCAACCCCACATACGATTCCAGAACACTCCTGCTATAGTCTGGGTGTTTGTGCCTCACATGGGATTCCAGAACAATCCGGCTGTGATCTGAATGTTTCTCCCTCACATAGGATTGCAAAACATTCCCACTGTCGTCTGAATGTTTGTCCCTCAAAGAGGATTCTGGAACACCCCAGCTATGGTCTGAATGATTGACCCTCACATAGGATTCCAGAACACTGCAGCTAGGTTCTGAGTGTTTGTCCCTCACATAGGATTCCAGAACGCAGCTAAGAGGGCCTGAATGTTTGTCCCTCACATAACATTCCAGAACAGTGCTACGAGGGTCTGAATCATTCTCTCTCACAAAGGATTTCAGAACAGTCCTGCTGTGGTATCAAAGTAGGTCCCTCACTTAGGATTTCAGAACACTGCTGTTGGATTCTGAGTGTTTGTCTCTCACGTACGATTCTAGAACACTGCTACGTGCGTCTAAATGTTTCTCCCTCACATAGGATTCCAGAACACTGCTGCAAGGGTCAAAAAGTTTGTCCGCACTTGTTACTCCAGAACACTGTTATGAGGGTCCAGATCTTTGTCCCACACATAGGACTCCAGAACATTCCTGCTGTGTTCTTAATGTGTTTTCCTAACAGAGGATTCCAGAACAATGCTAAGAGTTTCTGAATGCTTGTCCCACACGTAGGATTCTGGAACACACCAGATGTGGTGTGAATGATTGTCCCTCACATGGGATTCCAGAACACTGCTGCTGGGTTCTGAGTGTTTCTCACTCACATAGGATTCCAGAACACTGCTGCTGGATTCTTAGGGTTTCTCCCTCACATTGGATTACAGAACACTGCTATGAGGGTCTTAATGCCTGTACCTCACATAGAATTCCAGAATACTCCTCCTCAGTTCTGAATGTTTGTCACTCAGATAGGATTCCAGAACACTGCTGCTATGTTCTGAGTGCTTGTCCCTCACATAGGATTCCAGAACACTGCTAAGGGGGTCTGAATTTTTCTCCCTCACATAGCATACCAGAGCAGTAATGCTGTGGTCTGAATGGTTGAACCTCACATAGGATTCCAGAACACTCCTGCTGTGGTGTGTGTGTTTGTGCCTCATATGGTATTCCTGAACAATCCTTCTGTTGTCTGAATGTTTCTTCCTCACATAGGATTAAAAAACTTTACGGCTTTGGTCTGAGTCTTTTTCCCTCAAATAAGATTCCAGAACACTGCTTCTGGGGTCTGAATGTTTGTCCCTCACATGGGATTCCAGATCACTCCTACAATGGTCTGAATCATTCTCCCTCACATAGGATTTCAGAACACTCCTGCTGTGGTCTGAAAGTTTCTCCCTCACTTTGGATTTCAGAACACTGCTGTTGGTTTCTGAGTGTTTGTCCCTCATGTATGATTCTAGAACACTGCTACGTGAGTCTAAATGTTTGTTCCTCACAAAGGATTCCAGAACACTGCTACGAGGGTCAGAATGTTTGTCTCGCACTTGACACTCCACAACACTGGTACAAGTTTCTGGATCTTTGTCCCCCACATAGGATTCCAGATCACTCCTGCTGTGTTCTCAATGTGTTTTCCTAACATAGGATTCAAGAACAGTGCTACGAGTTTCTGAATGCTTGTCCCACACATAGGATTCCAGAACACCCCAGATGTGGTGTGAATGATTTTCCCTTACATAGGATTCCAGAACACTGCTGCTGGATTCTGAGGGTTTCTCCCTCACATTGGATTACAGAACACTGCTACAAGGGTCTGAATTACTGTACCTCACATAGGATTCCAGAACACTCCTGCTCTCATCTGAATGTTTGCTCCTTAGATAGGATTCCAGAACACAGCTGCTGGGTTATGAGTGTTTGTCCCTTACATAGGATTCTGGAACACTTCTACGAGGGTCTGAATATTTGTCCCTCACATAGGATTACAGAACACTGCTGCTGGGTTCAGAATGTTTGTCCCTCACAAAGGATTCCAGAACACTGCTATGAATGTCTGAATGTTTGTCCCTCACATAGGTTTCCAGAAAGCTGCTGCTGTTTTCTGAGTGTTTCTTCCTCACATAGTATTCCAGAAAATGGCTACAAGGGTCTGAATTATTCTCCCTCACATAGGATTCCAGAACACTCCTGCTGAATGTCTGTCCCTCACATGGGATTCCAGGGCACTACTGCTGTGTGGTGAATGGTTCACCCACACATAGGATTCCAGAACAATCCTGTTGTGGTATGGATGGTTGTGCCTCACATGGGATTCCAGAACAATCCTGCTGTGGTATGAATGTTTCTCCTTCACATAGGATTCCAAAACATTCTTTCTGTGGTCTGAGTGTTTGTCCCTCAAATGGGATTCCAAAACACTGCTACGAGAGCCTGAAATATTCTCTCTCACATAGGATTCCAGAACAAGGCCACATGGGTCTGAATGTTGGTCCCACACATAGGACTCCAGAACACTCCTTCTGTGTTCTGAATGTATTTTCGTACCATAGGATTCCAGAACAATGTTATGAGGGTCTTGAATGCTTGTCCCACAAGAAGGATTCCAGAACACCACAGCTGTGGTCTGAATGATTGTCCCTCACATATGATTCCAGGGGATGGCTGCTGTGTTCTGAGGGTTTGTCCCTCACATATGATTCCATAACACTGCTACAAAAGTCTAAAAGTTTGTCCCTCACATAGGATTCCGGAACACTTCAGTGAGGGTCTGAATTATTGTCCATCACATAGGATTCCAGAACACTCCTGCTGTGGACTGAATGTTTGTCTCTCACTTAGGATTCCAGAGCACCCAAGATGTGTTGTGAATGATTGTCCCTCACATAGGATTCCAGAACACTGCTGCTGGTTTCTCAGTGTTTGTCCCTCACATAGGATTCCAGAACACTGCTAAGAGTGTCTGAATGTTTGTCCCTCACATATGATTCCAGAACACTGCTGCGAGTGTCTGAAGGTTTGTCCCACACATAGGATTCCAGAACACTCCTGCTGTGGTCTGGGTGTTAGTGGCTTACATGGGATTGCAGAACACTCTTGCTGTTATCTAAATATTTGTCGATCTCATAGAATTCCAGAACACTACTGCTGTGGTCTGAATGATTGACCCTCACATAGGAAGCCAGAATACTCCTGCTGTGGTCTGGGTGTTTGTGCCTCACATGGGACTCCAAAACAATCCTGCTGTAGTCTGAATGTTTCTGCCTCACATAGGATTACAAAACATTCCTGCAGTGGTCTGAGTGTTTGTCACTCAAATAGGATCCCAGAACAATGCTACGAGTTTCTGAATGCTAGTCCCACACGTAGGATTCCGGAACACTCCAGATGCGGTGTGAACAATTGTCCCTTACATAGGATTCCTCCAATAGGATTCCAGAACACTGCTACAGGGGTCTAAATGTTTGTCCCTCATATGAGATTCCAGAACACTGCTACGAGTGTCTGAATGTTTGTCCTCCACATAGGACCCCAGAACACTCCTGTTGAGTTGTGAATGTATTTTTCTCACATAGGATTCCAGAACAATGTTACGAGTGTCTGAATGCTTCTACACACTTAGGATTCCAGAACACCTCAACTGATTTCTGAATGATTGTACTTCACATAAGATTCCAGAACACTGCTGCTGGGTTCTGAGTGTTTTTCCCTCACATAGGAATCTAGAACACTGCTACGAGCGTCTGAATTATTCTCCCTCACATAGGATTCGAGAAAACTCCCGCTGTGGTCTAAATGTTTGTACCTCACTTCGGATTCCAGAACAGGCTGCTCAGTTCTGGGTGTTTGTCCCTCACGTTCGATTCCAGGACATTGCTACTTGTGTCTGTATTATTCTCCCTCACATAGGATTCCATAACACTCCTGCTGTGGTCTGAGTGTTTCTCCCTAAAATAGGATTCCAGAACACTGCTAAGAGAGTCTGAATTATTCTCCCAAACTTAAGATTCTAGAACACTCCTGCTGTGGTCTGAATGTTTGTCCCTATCTTATTATTCCAGAACACTGATGTTGGGTTCTGAGTGTTTATCCCCCACACACGATTCCAGAACACTGCTACGTGGCTCTAAATGTGTGTCCCACACATAGAATTCCAGAACACTACTACTAGGGTCTGAATGTTTGTCCCGCACGTAGGACTCCAGAACAATCCTGCTGTTTTCTGAATGTATTTTCCTCACATAGGATTCCACAACAATGCTACGAGGGTCTGAATTTTTGTCCCACATGTAGGATTCAAGAACACCCCAGCTGAGGTCTCTATTATTGTCCCTCACATAGGGTGCCAGAACACTGCTCCTGGATTCTGAGTGTTTCTCCCTCACACAGGATTCCAGAGCACTGCTACGAGAGTCTGAATGATTGTACCTCACACAGGATTCTAGAACCCTCCTGCTGTGGTCTGAATGTTTGTCCCTCTGATAGGATTCCAGACACTGCTGCTGGATTCTGAGTGTTTGTCCCTCACACGTAGTATTCCAGAACATTGCTGCTGTTGTCTGAATGTTCGTTAGTCACATAGGATTCCAGAAGACTCCTGCTGTAATCTCAATCTTTGTCCTTCATATAGAATTCCAGAACACTGCTGCGGGGTTCTGAGTGTTTGTCCCTCACATAGCATTCCAGAACACTGCTACTGCGGTCTGGATGTTTGTCCCTCACATAGGATTCCAGAACATTCGTGCTGTGGTCTTGGGGTTTGTGCCTCACATGGGATTCAAGAATAATCCTGCTGTGGTCTGACGGTTTCTCTCTCACATAGGATCCCAAAACATGCCTGCTGTGGTCTCTGCATTTATCTCTCACATAAGATTCCAGAACAGTGCTACGAGGATCGGAATGTTTGTCTCACCATAGGACTCCAGAACACTCCTTCCCCTTTCTGAATGTGTTTTCCTCTCATAGGATTCCAGAACAATGCTACGAGGTCTGAATCATTCTATCACACAAAGGATTCCAGAACACTCCTGCTATGTTCTGAATGTTTACCCTTCTTCGTATAGAATTCCAGAACACTGCTGCCAGGTTCTGAGTGTTTGTCCCTCACATAGGATTCCAGAGCACTAATACTAGTGTCTGAATGTTCGTCCCGCACATAGGACTCCAGAACGCTCCTGATGTGTTCTGAATGTAGTTTCCTTACATAGGATTCCAGAACGATGCTACGAGGGTCAGAAGGTTTGTCCCACACTTAGGGTTCCGGAACACCCCAGCTTAGGTCTGAAAGATTCTCCCTCACATAGGATACCAGAACACTGCTGCTGGTTTCTGAGTGTTTCTCCCTCACTTACGATTCCAGAACACTTCTGCTGCTGTATGCATGTTTGTCACTCACTTAGGTTTCCAGAACACTTCTTTTGGGTTGTGATTGTTTGTCCATCACGTACAATTCCAGAGCACTGCTTCATCAGTCTGCATGTTTGTTCCTCACATAGGATTCGAGAACACTACTGCTGTGGTCTGAATGTTTGTCCCTCATATAGGATTCCATAACATTACTGCTGTGGTCTGAATGGTTGATCCCCACATGGGATTCCAGAACACTCCTTCTTTGGACTGGGTGTTTGTGCTTCACATAGGATTCCAGAACAATCCTGCTGTGGTCTGAACGTTTCTCTCTCATATAGGATTCCAAAATATTCCTGCTGTGGTCTGAGTGTTTGTCCCTCAAAGAGGATTGTATAACACTGCTACCGGGTCTGAATGTTTTTCCCACTCATAGGATTCCAGAACACTGCTAAGAAGGTGTGAATTATTGACCCTCAAATAGGATTCCATAACACTCCTGCTGTGGTCACAATGTTTGTCCTTCACTTAGGATTCCAGAACACTGCTCTTGAGTTCTGAGTGTTTCTCCCTCACCTGTGATTCCAGAACACTGCGACGTGGGTCTGCATGTTTGTTCCTCACATAGGATTCAAGAACACTGCTGCTGTGGTCTGAATGTCTGTCCCTCATATAGGATTCCAGAACACTACTGCTGTGGTCTGAATGGTTGATCCCCACATGGGATTCCAGAACACTTCTTCTTTGGACTGGGTGTTTGCGCCTCACATGGGATTCCAGAACAATCCTGCTGTGGTCTGAACGTTTCTCTCTCACATAGGATTCCAAAATATTCCTGCTGTGGTCTGAGTGTTTGTCCCTCAAAGAGGATTGTATAACACTGCTACTGGGTCTAAATGTTTTTCCCGCTCATAGGATTCCAGAACACTGCTAAGAAGGTGTGAATTATTGACCCTCAAATAGGATTCCATAACACTCCTGCTGTGGTCACAATGTTTGTCCTTCACTTAGGATTCCAGAACACTGCTCTTGAGTTCTGAGTGTTTCTCCCTCACCTGCGATTCCAGAACACTGCGACATGGGTCTAAATGTTTCTCCCTCACATAGGATTCCAGAACACTGCTACGAGGGTCTGAATGTTTGTCCCACACATAGTACTCCAGAACACTCCTACTGTGTTCTGAATGTACTTTCATCACATAGGATTCCAGTACAATGCTACGAGGGCCTGAATATTTGTCCCACACGTAGGATTCCAGAACATTCCAGCTGTGGTCTAAATGATTGTCCTCACATAGGATTCCATAACACCGCTTCTGTGTTCTGAGTGTTTATCTCTCATGTACGATTCCAGGACACTTCTACTTGGGTCTAAATATTTGCCCCTCACATAGAATTCCAGAACACTGCTACGAGGTTTTCAATGTTGGTCCTAAACATAAGACTCCAAAACATTCCTGCTACGTTCTGAATGTATTCTCCTCACATAGGATTTCAGAATAATGCTACGAGGGTCTCAATTTTAGTCCCACATGTAGTATTCCAGAACACCCCAGCTGTGGTCTGAATGAGTGTCCCTCATATGGGATATGAGAACACTGCTGCTGGGTTCTGAGTGTTTTTCCATCGCATAGGATTCCAGAACACTGCTACTGGGGTCTGAAAGTTTGTCCCTCACATAGGACTGCAGAACACTGCTACGAGGTTCTCAATTATTCTCCCTCACATAGGATTCCAGAACACTCCTGCTGTGGTCTGAATGTTTGTCCATCACTTAGGATTCCAGGACACTGCTCTTGGGTTCTGAGTGTTTGTCTCTCAAGTGCTATTCCAGAAAGAGAACACTGCTACCTGAATCTAAGTTTGTCCCTCACATAGGATTCCAGAACACTGCTGCAAGGTTCTCAATGTTTGTATCACATATAGGGCTCCAGAACACTCTTGCTTTGTTCTGAATTTATTTTCCTCATACAGGATTCAAAAACAATGCTACAGGGTCTGAATGTTTGGCCCACATGTAGGATTCCAGAGCAACCCAGCTGTGGTCTGAATGAATTTCCCTTACATATGATTCAGGAACACTGCTGCTGATTTCTGAGATTTTCTCCCTCATATAGGATTCCAGAACACTACGGATGTGGTCCAAATGGTTGACCGTCACATAGGATTCCAGAACAGTCCTGCTGTGGTCTGGGTGTTTGTGCTTCACATGGGATTACACAGCATTTCTGCTGTGGTCTCAATGTTTCTCCCTCACACAGGACTCCAAAACTTTCTTGCTGTAGTCTGAGTGTTTGTCCCTCAAATAGGATTCCATAACACAGCTACTGGAGTCTGAACGTTTGTCCCTCACATAGAATTCAAGAACACTGCTATGATGGTCTGACTTATTCTCCCTCACATAGGATTCCAGAACACTCCTGCTGTGGTCTGAATGTTTGTCTCTCTCTTAGGATTCCAGAACAATGCTGTTGGGTTCTGAGTGTTTGTCCTTCATGTTCGATTCCAGAACAATGCCACGTGGGTCTAAATGTTTGTCTCTCACGTAGAATTCCAGAACACTGCTACGAGGGTCTGAATGTTTGTCCCACACATATGATTTCACAACACTCCTGCTGTGTTCTGAAAGTATTTTCTTCACATAGGATTTCAGAACAATGCTACCAGGGTCTGAATGTTTGTCCCACACGTAGGATTTCAGAACACCCCAGCTGTAGTAGCAATGACTGTCCCTCATGCAGGATTACTGAACACTGCTGCTGGGTTCTGAGTGTTTCTCCATCACTTAGGATTCCAGAACATTGCTAGAGGGGTCTGAATGTTTTTCCCTAACATAGGATTCCAGAACACTGCTACGAGGGTCTGAATTGTTCTCCCTCACGTAGGATTCCAGAACACTGCTAAAAGGGTCTGAATTATTATCCCTCACATAGGATTCCAGAACACTCCTGCTCTGCTCTGAATGTTTGTCCCTCAGATAGAATGCCAGAACACTGCTGCTGTGGTCTGTATATTTGTTCCTTACATAGGATTCCAGAACACTCAGGTTGTAGTCTGAAAGTTTGTCCCTCTTATAGGATTCCAGAACACTACTGCTGTGGTCTGAATGGTTGACCCTCACATAGGATTCCCGATCACTCCTGCTGTTGTCTAGGAGTTTGTGCCTCACATGGGTTTCCAGAACAATCCTGCTCTGGTCTGAATGTTTCTCCCTCACATAGGAATCCAAAACATTCCTGCTGTGCTCTGAGTGTTTGTCTCTCAAATAGGATTCCATAACACTGCTACTGGGGTCTGAATGTTTGTCCATCACATAGGATTCCAGAACACTGCTACGAGGTTCTGAATTATTGTCCCTCACATAGGTTCCAGAACACTCCAGCAGTTGTCTGAATGTTTGTCAATCACTTAGGATTCCAGGGAACTGCTGTTGGGTCCTGAGACTTTGGCTTTCACGTAAGATTCCAGAACACTGCTACTTGGTTCCAAATGTTTCTCCCACACCTAGGATTCCAGAACCGTGCTACAAGAGTCTGAATGTTAGTCCCACACAAAGGACTCTGGAACACTCTTGCTGTGTTCTGAATGTATTTTCCTGACATAAGATTCCAGAACAATGCTACGATGATCTGAATCTTTGTCCCACTCTTAGGATTCCAAAACACTGCTGCTGGGTTCTGAGTGTTTCTCCCTCACATAGGATTCCAGAACACTGCTACTGGGGTCTGGATGTTTGTCCCTCACATAGGATTCCAGAATACTGCTATGAGGGTCTTAATTATTGTCTCTCAGGTAGCATTCCAGAACATTCCTGCTGTGGTCAGAATGTTTGTCCCTCACTTAGGATTCCAGAACACTGCTGTTTTGTCCTGAGTAAATGTCCCCTTCGTACGATTCCAGAACACTGCTATGTTGGTCTAAATGTTTGTCCCTCACATAGGATTCCAGAACACTGCTAAGAGGGTCTGAATGTTTTTCCTACTCATAGAACTCCAGAACACTCCTGCTGTGGTCTGAATGTGTTTTCCTCCCAATAGGATTCCAGAACAATGCTACGAGGGTCTGAATACTTGTTGCACACGTAGGATTCCAGCACGCCCCACCTGTGGTCTGAATGATTGTGTCTCACATAGGATACCAGAACAATGCTGCTGGTTTCTGAGTGTTTCTCCATCACGTAGTATTCCACAACACTCCTGCTGTGGTCTCAATGTTTGTCCCTCACTTAGGATTCCAGAATACTGCTGTTTGTTCAGGGAGTTTGTCCCTCACGTAAAATTCCAGAACGCTGCTACGAGGGTCTGAATGTTTGTCCTGCACATAGGAGTTCAGAACACTCCTGCTGTGTTCTGAATGTATTTTCCACACAAAGCATTCCAGAACATTTCTACGAGGGTCGGAATATTTGTCCTGCACATAGGAGTTCAGAACACTCCTGCTGTGTTCTGAATGTATTTTCCACACAAAGGATTCCAGAACATTTCTATGAGGGTCTGAATGTTTGTCCCACACGTAGGATTCCAGAGCACCCCAGCTGTGGTCTGAATGATTGTCCCTCATAGGATTCCAGAACACTGCTGTTGGGTTCTCAATGTTTCACCCTCACAAAGGATTCCAGAACACTTCTACTGGTATCTTAATGTTGGTCTCTCACTTAGGATTCCAGAACAGTGCTGTTGGGTTCTGAGTGTTTGTCCCTCACCTAGGATTCCAGAACAATGCTATTGGGGCCTGAATGTTTGTCCCTCACATAGGATTCCAGAACACAGCTTCGAGGTTCTGAATTATTACCCCTCGCATAGGATTCCAGAACACTCATCCTGTGGTCTGAATGTTTGTCCCTCACTGAGGATTCCAGAACACTGCTGTTGGGTTCTAAGAGTTTGTCCCTCTTGTATGAATCCAGAAAAATGCTACGTGGGTCTACATGTTTGTCCTTCCCTATATGAGGAACAAACATTCCGACCACAGCAGCACTGTTCTGGAATCCTATGTGAGAGACAATCATTCAGATCACATCTGGCGTGTTCTGGAATCCAACGTGTGGGACAAACATTCAGACCCCAATAGCATTGATCTGGAATCCCATGTGAGGAAAAGACATTCAGAAAACAGCAGGAGTGTGCTGGAGTCCTATGTGCGGGCAAATATTCAGACCCTCGTAAGAGTGTTCTGGAAACCTATGTGAGGGACAAACATTTAGACCCCCGTAGCAGTGTTCTGGAATCCTACGTGAAGGAAAACACTCAGAATGCAACAACAATGTTCTAGAATCCTAAATGATGGACAAATATTCAGACCACAGCAGGAGTTTTCTAGAATCATATGTGAGGAAGAATAATTCAGACCATCGTAGCAGTGTTCTCGAATCCTTTGTGAGGTACAAACATTGAGACCCCAGTAGCAGTGTTCTGTAATCCTATGTGAGGGGGAAATACTCAGAGCCCAGCAGCAGTGTTCCAGAATCCTATGTGAGGGACAATCATTCAGACCACAGGAAGATTGTTCTGGAATCCCATGTGAGGTACAAACAACCAGAACCCAGCAAGAGTGTTCTGGAACCCTATGTGAGGGTCAACCATCAGACCACAGCGGTAGTGTTCTATAATCCTATATGAGGGAGAAACATTCAGACCACAGCAGGAGTGTTCCGGAATACTATGTGAGGAACAAACATTCGGACCACATCAGGAGTGATCTGGAATCTTATGTGAGGAACAAACACTCAGAATCCAGTAGCAGTGTTCTGGAATGCTATCTGAGGGACAAACATTCAGATGAGAGCATGAGTTCTCTGGAATCCCATGTGAGGTACAATCATTCAGAGCCTTGTAGCAGTGTTCTCGAATCCTATGTGAGGGAGAAACTCTCAGAACCCTCCAGCAGTATACTGGAATCCCATGTGAGGGACAATCATTCAGCCCCTCCTAACCGTGTTCTGGAATCCTATGTGAGGAAAAACCTTTAGATCCACATAGCAGTGTTCTGGAATCATACGTGAGGGACAAAAACTCAGAACCCAACAGTAGTGTTCTAGAATCTTAAGTGAGGGACAAGCATTCAGACCAGAACAGGAGTGTTCTGGAATCCTATGTGAGGGAGAAACACTCAGAACCCAGAAGCAGTGTTCTGTAATCCTATTTGAGTGACAGTCATTCAGTCCACAGCTGTGGTGTTCTGGAATCCTAAGTGTGGGAAAAACATTCAGACACTAATAGCACAGTTCTGGAATCTTATGTGAGGAAAATACATTCAGAACACAGCAGGAGAGTTCTGGATTCCTATGTGTGGGACAGAAATTCAGACACTCATAGCAGTGTTCTGGAATCGTACGTGAGGGACAAGCACTCAAAAAAATAAAACAGCAGTGTTCTATAATCCTAAGTGAGGGACAAACAATCAGACCACAGAAGGAGCTTTCTGGAATCCAATGTGAAAAAGAGTAATTCAGACTCTCGTAGCAGTGTTCTGGAACCCTATGTGAAAGACAAACATTCAGACTCCCGTAGAAGTGTTCTGGAATTTTATGTGAGGGACAATCTTTCAGACCATAGCTGGGGTGTTCTGGAATCCTACGTGTAGGACAAACATTCAGACCCTCGAAGCATTGTTGTGGAATCCTATGTGAGAAAAATACATTCAGGACTCAGCAGGAGTGTTCTGGAGTCCTATGTGCTGGACAAAAATTCAGACCCTCGTAGCAGTGTTCTGGAATCCTATGTGATGGAAAAATATTTAGACCCACATAGCAGTGTTCTGGAATCCTATGTGATTGATAAACACTCAGAAACCAGTAGCAGTGCTCTGGAATCCTACTTAAGGGACAAACACTGAGACCACAGCAGAAAAGTTTTGGAATCCTATGTGAGGGAGAAACATTCAGACCACAGCAAGATTCTTATGGAATCCCACGTAAGGCAAAAACACCCAGACCAAAGCAGTGATGTTCTGGAATCCTATGTGAGGGTCAACTATTCAGGCCACTGCAGTAGCGTTCTGGAATCCTGTATGAGGGACAAACATTCAGTCCAGAGCAGGATTTTCCTGGAGTCCTATGTGAGGAACAAATCTTCAGACACAGCAGCAGTGTTCTAGAATCCTATCTGAGGGACAAAGATTCAAACCAGAGCAGGAATGTTTTGGCATCCTTTGTGAGCTACAATCATTCAGATCCTTGTAGCAGTGTTGTGGTATCCTATGTGAGGGAGAAACACACAAAAACCAGCAGCAATGTTCTGGAATCCTATGTGAGGGACAATCATTCAGACCACAGCTTTGCTCTTCTGGAATCCTACATGTGGGACAAACATTCAGACCCACGTAGCGGTGTTCTGGAATCCTATTGAAGGACAAACATTTAGACCCAGATAACATTGTTCTGGAAGCATATGTGAGGGACAAACAATCAGAACACAACAGCAGTGTTCTGGAATTCTAAGTGAGGGACAAACATTCAGACCACAGCAGGAGTGTTCTGGAATCCTATGTGAGGGAGAATAATTGAGACACTCGTAGCACTATTCTGGAACACTAGGTGAGGGACAAACATACAGATCCTGGTAGCAGTGTTCTGGAATCCTATGTGAGGAAGAAACACTCAGAACCCAGCAGCAGCATTCTGGAATCCTATGTGAGGGACAATCATTCAGACCACAGCTGGGGTGTTCTGGAATCCTGCTTGTGGGACAAATATTCAAACCCTTGTAGCATTGTTCTGGAATCCAATGTGAAGAAAATACATTCAGAGCACTGCAGGAGTGTTCTGGAATCCTATGAGTGGGACAAACATTCAGACTCTTGTAGCAGTGCTCTGGGATCCTATGTGAGAGCCAAACATTTAGACCCACGTACCAGTGTTCTGCAATTGTACCTGAGGGACAAACACTCAGAACCCAACAGCAGAGTTCTGGAAACTTAAGTGAGGGACAAACATTCAGACCACAGCAGGGGTGTTCTGGAATCCTCTGTGAGGTAGAATAATTGAGACCCTCGTGGCAGTGTTCTTGAATCCTCTGTGAGGTAGAATAATTGAGACCTTCGTGGCAGTGTTCTTGGATCCAATGTGAGAGATAAAAACTCAGAACTCAGTAACATTATTCTGGAATTCCATTTGAGGGAAAGACACTCAGACCAGAGCAGGAATGTTTGGAATCTTATATGAGAGAGAAACATTCAGACCACAGTAGGATTGTTCTTGAATCCTTTGTGATGCACATACAGCCAAACCACAGCAGGGGTGTTCTGGAATCCTATATGAGGTCAACCATTCAGACCACAGCAGTAGTGATCTGGAGTCCTATATGAGGGACAAATATTCAAACCGCAGCAGGAATGTTCTCGAATCCTATGTGAGAAACAAACATTCAGCCCACAGCAGCAGTGTTCTGGAATCCTATTTGACTGAAAAACATTCAGACCAGAACAGGAGTTGTCTGGAATCCTATGTGAGGTACAATGATTCAGACCCTCGTAGCAGTGTTCTGGAAACCTAAGGGAGGGAGAAACATTCAGAACCAGCAGAACTTTTCTGGAGTCTTTTGTGAGGGACAATCATTCAGACCTAAAGCTAGAGTGTTCTGACATCCTATGTGTGGGACAAACATTCAGACCCTCGTAGCATCGTTCTGGAATCCTAAGACAGGAAAATACATTCGGAACACAGCAGGAGTGTTCTGAAGTCCTATGTGAGGGACAAACATTCAGACTTTCGTAGCAGTGCTCTGGAATCCTATGTGAAGGGGAAAACATTTGGACCAATGTTGCAGTCTTCTGGAATCGTTCATAAGGGACAAACTCTGAGAAACCAACAGCAGTGTTCTGGAATCTGAATTGAGGGACAAACATTCAGACCACAGCAGGAGTGTTCTGGAATCCTTTGTGAGGGAGAATAATTCAGACCCTCGTAGCAGTGTTGTGGAATCCTATGTGAGGGACAAACTTTCAGACCCCAATAGCAGCGTTCTGGAATCCAATTTGAGGGAAAAAAAATCAGACCATAGCAGGAATGTTTTGGAATCTTATGTGAGGGGGAAACATTCAGGCCACAGTAGGATGGTTCTGGAATCCCATGTGAGGCACAAACACCCAGACCACAGCAGGAGTGTTCTGGAGTCATGTGATGGTCAACTGTTCACATGACAGCTGGGGTGTTCTGGAACCCTATTGTGGGACAAACATTCGTACCCTCGTAGGATTACACTGCAATGCTATGTGTGGAAAATTCATTCAGAATACAGAAGGAATTTTCCAGAGCCCAATGTGTGGGACAAACATTCAGATCCTCGTAACATTGTTCTGGAATCCTATGTTAGGGAAAAACATTTAGACACACGTAGCAGTGTTCTGGAATCGTACGTGAGGGACAAACACTCAGAAACCAACAGCAGGGTTCTGGAATACTGAGTGAGAGAGAAATATTCAGACCACAGCAGGAGTGTTTGGAATCTTATGTGAGGGAGAATAATTCAGACCCTCGTAGCAGTATTCTGGAATCCTATATGAGGGACAAACATTCAGACCCCAGTAGTAGTGTTCTGGAATCCTATTTGAGGGACAAACACTCAGACCACTGCAGGAATGTTTTTGGAATCCTATGTGAGGGAGAAACATTCAGACGACAGCAAGATTGTTCTGGATTCCTATGTGAGGGTCAACCATTCAGACCACAGCAGTAGTGTTCTGAAATCCTATATGTGGGACAAACATTCAGACCACAGCAGGATTGTTCTGGAATCATATGTGAGGGACAAACATTCAGACTGCAGCAGCAGTGTTCCAGAATCCTATGTGAGGGACAAACACTCAGAACCCAAGAGCAGTGTTCTGGAATCCTATCTCAGGGACACCATTCAGACCACAGCAGGAGTGTTCTGCAATCCTATGTGAGGTACAATAATTGAGAACCTCATAGCCATGTTCTGGAATCCCATATAAGGACAAACCTTCAGAACCATTTAGCAGTGTTCTGGAATCGTAGGTGTGGGACAAACACTCAAAAACCAACTGCAGTGTTCTGGAATCCTAAGTGAGGGTCAAACATTCAGACCAGAATAGGAGATTTCTGGAATCCTATATAAGGGAGAAACACTCAGAACCCAGCAGCGGAGTTCTGGAATCCCATGTAAGGGACAATCATTGAGACCACAGCTGTGGTGTTCTGGAATCCTAAGTGTGGGACAAATTTTCAGAAGCTCGTAGCCTTGCTCTGGAATCCTATGTGAGGAAAAAACATTCAGAACACAGCAGGAGTGTTCTGGAGTCCCATGTGGGGGACAAAAATTCAGGCCCTCGTAGCAGTGCTCTGGAATCCTAAGTGAGGACAAACATTTAGACCCACGTAGCAGTGTTCTTGAATTGTACGTGAGGGGCAAACACTCAAAAAAAAAAAAAAAGCAGTGTTCTGTAATCCTAAATTGGTGAAAAACAATCAGACCACAGCAGGAGTGTTCTGGAATCCAATGTGAGGGTGAATAATTCAGACTGTCTTATCAGTGTTCTGGAATCCTATGAGAGGGACAAACATTCAGACCCCAGAAGTGTTGTGGAATCCTATGTGAGGGACAATCATTCAGACCACAGCTCGGGTTTTCTGGAATCCTACGTCGGGGGCAAACATTCAGACCATCGTACCATTGTTGTGGAGTCCTAGGTGAGGAAAATGCATTCAGGAAACAGCATGAGAGTTCTGGAGTCCTATGTGTGGAATAAAAGTTCAGCCACTTGTAGCACTGTTCTGGAATCCTATGTGAGGGGAAACATTTAGATCCAAGTAGCAGTGTTCTGGGTTGCTATGTGGTAGACAAACACTTAGAACACAGTAGCAGTGTTCCAGAACACTATATGAGGAACAAACATTCAGACCACAGCAGGAAAGTTTTGGAATCCTATGTGGGGGAGAAACATTCAGACCACAGCAGGATTGTTCTGGAATCCCATGTGAGGCAAAAACACCCAGAACACAGCAGGGGCGTTCTGGAATCCCATGTGAGGGTCAACCATTCAGAACACAGCAGTAGTGTCCTGGAATACTCTATGAGAGACAAACATTCAGTTCACAGCAGGAGTGTTCTGGAATCCTTCCTATGTGAGGACCAAAGATTCTGACCACAGCAGCAGTGTTCTGGAATCCTATCTGAGGGATAAACATTTAGACCAGAGCAGGAGTGTTCTGGAATCTTATGTGAGGAACAATCATTCAGACCCTTGTAGCAGTGCTGTGGTATCCTATGTGAGGGAGAAACACACAGAAATCAGCAGCAGTCTTCTGGAATCCTATGTAAAGGAGAATCATTCAGATCACAGCTTTGGTTTTCTGGAATCCTACGTTTGAGACAAACATTTAGACCCTTGTAGCATTGTTCTGGAACCCTATGTGAGTAAAGTACATTCAGAACACAGCAGGAGTGTTCTGGAGTCCTATGTGCAGGACAAACATTCAGACCCACGTAGAAGTGCTGCGGAATCCTCTGTGAGGGACAAACATTTAGACCCACGTAGCAGTGTTCTTGAAGCGTAAATGAGGGGCAAACACTCAGAAGCCAACAGCAGTGCTCTGGAATCCTAAGTGAGGGACAAACATTGAGACCATAGGGGAGTGTTCTGGAATCCTAAGTGAGGCAAAATAATTGAGACCCTCATAGCAGTATTCTGGAACACTATGTGAGGGATAAATATTCAGACCCCAATAGCAATGTTCTGGAATCCTATGTGAGGAAGAAACACTCAGAACCCAACAGCAATGTTCTGGAATCCTATGTGAGAGACAATCATTCAGACCACAGCTGGAGTGTTCTGGAATCCCACGTGAGGGACAAACATTCAGACCCTCGTAGCATTGTTCTGTAATCTCATGTGAGGAAAATACATTCAGAACACTGCAGGAGTGTTCTGGAATCCTATCAGCTGGACACACATTCAGACCCTCATAGCAGTGTTCTGGAATCCTATGTGAGGGCCAAACATTTAGACCCATGTACCAGTGTTCTGCAATAGTACCTGAGGGACAAACACTCAGAACCCAACAGCAGAGTTCTGGAAACCTAAGTGAGGGACAAACATTCAGACCACAGCAGGGGTGTTCTGGAATCCTCTGTGAGGTAGAATAATTAAGACCCTCGTGGCAGTGTTCTTGAATCCAATGTGAGGGACAAAACTCAGAACTCAGTACCATTATTCTGGAATTCCATTTGAGGGACAAACACTCAGACCAGAGCAGGAATGTTTGGAATACTATGTGAGGGAGAAACATTCAGACCACAGTAGGATTGTTCTTGAATCCCATGTGAGGCAAAAACACCCAGAACACAGGAGGGGTGTTCTGGAATCCTATGTGAGGGTCAACCATTCAGAACACAGCAGGAGTGTCCTGGAATATTATATGAGAGACAAACATTCAGTTCACAGTAGGAGTGTTTTGGAATCCTATGTAAGGAGCCAAGATTCTGACCACAGCAGCAGAGTTCTGGAATCGTGTCTGAGGGACAAACATTTAGAACCACGTACCAGTGTTCTGCAATCATACGTGAGGGACTCAGAACCCAGCAGCAGAGTTCTGGAAACCTAAGTGACGGACAAACATTCAGACCACTGCAGTGGTATTCTGGAATCCTCTGTGAGGTAGAATAATTGAGACCTTCTTAGCCGTGTTCTGGAATCCAATGTGAGGGACAAAAATTCATACCCCAGTGGCATTGTTCTGGAATCCTATTTGAGGGACAAACACTCAGACCAGAGGAGGAATGTTTTGGAATCCTATGTGAGGGAGAAACATTAAAACCACAGAAGGATTTTTCCGGAATCCCATGTAAGGCAAACACAGCCATACACAACAGGAGTGTTCTGGAATCCTATGTGAGATCAACCATTCAGATCACAGCAGTAGTGTTCTGGAGTCCTATATGAGGGACAAACATTCAGACCACAGCAGGAATATTCTGGAACCCTATGTGAGGAACAAACATTCAGCCCACTGTAGAGGTGTTCTGGCATCCTATTTGTTGGCAAACATTCAGACCAGAGCAGGAGTGTTCTGACATCCTATGTGAGGTACAATAATTCAGACCCTCGCAGCTGTGTTCTGGAATCTTATGGGAGGGAGAAACACTCAGAAGCGGCATCAGTTTTCGGGAATCTTATGTGAGGGACAATCATTCAGACCTACAGCTGGGGTGGCCTGACATCCTACGTGTTGGACAAACATTCAGACCCTTGTAGCTATGTTCTGGAATCCTATGTGAGGAAAATACATTCAGAACATAGCAGTAGTGTTCTGGAGTCTTATGTGCAGGCCAAACATTCAGACCCTCATAGCAGTCTTCCGGAGTCCTATCTGAGTGAGTAACATTTAGACCCACGTAGCAGTGTTCTGAAATCGTATATGAGAGACAAACATTGAGAACCCAACAGCAGTGTTCTGGAATCCTAAGTGAGGGACAAACATTCAGACCACTGCAGGATTGTTTTGGAATCCTATGTGAGGGGCAAATATTCAGACCAGAGCAGCAGTGTTTTGGAATCCTATACGAGGGACAAATATTTAGACCCACGTAGCAGTGTTCTGGAATCGTACGTGACGGACAAACACTCAAAGTGCAACAGCAGTGTTCTGGAATCCTATCTGAAGGACAAACATTCAGAACAGATCAGGAGTGTTCTGGAATCCTATGTGAGATACAATCATTCAGACCCTCGTAGCAGTGTTCTGGAATCCTATGTGAGGGAGAAACAGTCAGACCCTCTTAGCAGTGTTCTGGAATCCTGTATGAGGGACAAACACTCAGAAACCAGCAACAGTGTTCTGGAATCCCATGTGAGGGACCAATATTTAGACCACAACTGGGTTGTTCTGGAATCCTCCGTGTGGGACAAGCATTCAGAACCTCGTAGCATTGTTCTGGAATCCTATGTAAGGAAAATACTTATGGAGCACAGCAGGAGTGTTCTGGAGTCCCATGTGCGGGACAAACATTTAGGCACTCCACAGTGTTCTGGAATTCTATGTGAGGGACAAATATTTAGACCCAAGTGGCAGTGTTCTGCAATCCTAAGTGATGGACAAATACTAAGAACCCAGTAGCAGTGTTCTCTAATCCTATCTGATGGACAAACATTTAGACCATATCAGGAGTGTTCTGCAATCGTATGTGAGGTGCAATCATTCAGACCATCGTAGCAGTGTTTGGCAATCCTATGTGAGGTAGAAACACTCAGAACCCAGCAGCAGTGTTCTGGAATCTTCTGTGAGGCACTTTCACCCAGAAAACAGCTGGGGTGTTCTCTAATCCTACGTGTGGGACAAGTATTCAGACTCTAGTAACATTGTTCTGAATCCTATGTGAGGAAAACACATTCGGAACACAGCAGGAGTGTTTTGGAGTCCTATGTGCAGGACAAATATTCACAACCTCTTAGCATTGTTCTGGTATCCTATGTGAGGGAGAAACACTCATAACCCTGCAGCAGTGTTCTGGAATCCTATGTGAAGGAGAAACATTCAGAAACAAGCAGCAGTGTCCTGGAATCCTATGTGAGGGACAATCATTCAGAACACAGCTGGGGTGTTCTGGAATCCTATGTGTGGGACAAGCATTTGGAGTCTCCTCTCACTGTTCTGGAATCCCATGTTAGGGAAATACATTCAGAGAACAGCATGAGTGTTCTGGAGTCTTATGTGTGGGACAAACATTCAAACCGTCATTGCAGTGTTCTGGAGTCCCATGTGCGGGACGAACATTCAGACCCTCGTAGCCGTGTTCTGGAATCCTATGTGAGGGACAAAGATTTAGAGGCACGTAGCAGTGTTCTGGAATCGTACTTGAGGGACAAACACTCAGTACCCAACAGCAGTGTTCTGGAGTCCTAAGTGAGGGAGAAACATTCAGACCACAGCAGGAGTGTTCTGGAATCTTATGTGAGGGCCAAACATTCAGAACCCTATAGGATTGTTCTGGAATCCTATGTGACGGACAAACACTCAGAACCCAGCAGTGGTGTTCTGGAATCTTATGTGACGGACAATCATTCAGACAACAGCTGGGGTGTTCCGGACTCGTACGTGAGGGACAAACACTCAGAACCCAACGGCAGTGTTCTGGAATCCTAAGTAAGGGACAAACATTTAGACCACAGCAGGAGTGTTCTAGAACCTTATTTGAGGGCCAAACATTCAGACCCTCATAGCATTGTTCCAGAATCCTATGTGACGGACAAACTCTCAGAACCCAGAAACGGTGTTCTGGAATCATATGTAAGGGACAATCATTCAGACCACAGCTGGGTGTTCTGGAGTCCTACGTGTGGAGTTAACATTCAGAACCTTGTAGCAGTGTTCTGGAATATTATGTAAGGGACAAACATTCAGAACCTCATAGCCATGTTCTGGAATCCTATGGGAGGGAGTATAATTCTGACCCTTGTAGCATTGTTCTGGAATCCCATTTGAGGAACAAACTCTCAGACCACAGTAGGTTTGTTTTGGAATCCTATGTGAGGGAGAAACATTCAGACTACAGCAGGATTGTTCTTGAATCCCATGTGAGGCACAAACACCCAGACCACAGCAGGAGTGTTCTGGAATCCAATGTGAGGATCAACCATTCAGACAACAGCAGTAGTGTTGTGGAATCCTATGTGAAGGACAAACATTCAAACCTTCGTAGCAGTGTTCTGGAATCTTATGTGAGGGACAAACACTCAGAATCCAACGGCAGTGTTCTGGAATCCTAAGTGAGGGACAAACATTCAGATCCCAGTAGCAGTGTTCTGGTATCCTATTTGAGGGAAGAACACTCATACCAGAGCAGGAATGTTTTAGAATCCTACATGAAGGAGAAACATTAAGACCACAGCAGTAGTGTTCTGGAATCCTGTGTGCGGGACAAACATTCACACCAAAGCAGGAGTATTCTGGAATCCTATGTGAGTTAGAATAATTCAAACCGTAGTTGCCATGTTGTGGAATCCTACGTGAGGGACAAACATTTAGACCCCAGCAGCAGTGTTCTAGAACCCTGTGTGAGGAACAAACATTCAGACCTCCATAGCAGTGTTCTGGATCTTATGTAAGGGACAAATATTCAGACCCACGTAGCAGTGTTCTGGAATCTTACGTGAGGGACAAACAATCAGAACCCAGCACCAGTGTTCTGAAATCCTATGTGAGGGACAATCATTCAGACCACAACTGGGTTTTTCTGGAATCCTATATGTGGGACAAGCATTCAGACGCTGGTAGCATTGTCTGGAATCCTGTGTTAGGAAAATACATTCAGGACACAGCAGGAGTTTTCTGCTGTCCTGTGTTCAGTAGAAATATTCAGACCATTGTAGCAGTGTTCTGGAATCCTATGTGAGGGACAAACATATAGACCCATATAACCGTGTTCTGGAATCCTAAGTGAGGGACGAACATTCAGAACACAGCAGGAATGTTCTGGAATCCTATGTGAAAGACAAACATTAAGACCACAGCAGCAGTGTTTGGAATCCTACGTGAGGGACATACATTTAGACGCATGTAGCAGTGCTCTGGAATCGTACGTGAATTACAAACAATCAGAATCCAGTAGAAGTGTTCTGGAATGATATCTGAGGGACAAATATTCAGACCAGAGTAGGAGTGTTCTGGAATCATATGTGAGGGACAAATATTCAGACACTCGTAGCAATGTTCTGGAATCTTATGTGAGGGACAAACATTCAGAACCTGTTAGCAGTGTTCGGGTATCTTATGATAGGGACAAACATTCAGATCATCGTAGCAGTGTCCTGCAATCGTATGTGACTGACAAACATTCAGACCACAGTAGCAGTGTTCTTTAATCCTATTTGAGGGAGAAACACTGAGACCACAGCAGGAATGTTTTGGAATCCCACGTGAGAGACAAACATTCAGACCACAGCAGGATTGTTCTGGAATCACATGTAAGGCACAAACTCCCAGACCACAACAGTAGTGTTCTGGAATCATATGTGAGGGACAATAATTCAGAAAGGAGCTGGGGTGTTCTGGAATCCTACGTGTGGGACAAGCATTCAGACCCTCGTAGCATTGTTCTGGAATCCTATGTGGGAAAAATACATTAAGAAAACAGCAGGAGTGTTCTGGAGTCCTGTGTACGGGACAAACATTCAGAGCCTCCTAGCAGTGTGCTGGAATCTTATGTGACGGACAAACACTCAGAACGCAGCAGCAGTGTTCTGGAATCCTAAGTGAGAAAAAACATTCAGTCCAGAGCAGGAGTGCTGTGGAATCCCACGTGAAATACAATCATTCAGACCCTCGTAGCAGTCCTCTTTAATCCTGTGTGAGGGAAAAACATTTGGAACCCAGCAGCAGTGTTCTGGAATCCTATGTGAGAGACAATCATTCAGAAAACTGCTTGCATTTTCTGGTATCTTATGTGTGGGATAAGCATTCAGAACCTCGTACCATTGTTCTGGAATGCCAGGTGAGGAAAGTAGATTCAAACAACGGCAGGAGTGTTCTGGAGTCCCATGTGTGGGACAAACATTCAGACCCTCGTAACAGTGTTCTGCAATCCTATGTGAAGGAGAGAGTTTTAGACCAAAGTAGCAGTGTTCTGTAATCGTACTTGAGGAATAAACACTCAGAACCCAACAACATTGTTCTGGAATCCTAAGTGAAAGACAAATATTCAGACCACAGCAGGAGTGTTCTGGAATCCTATTTGAGGGAGAATAATTCAGACCCTCATAGCAGTGTTCTGGAATCCTAGGTGAGGGACAATAATTCAGAACCTTGCAGGTGTGTTCTGGAATCCTATATGAGGGACAAACAGTCAGACCACAGCAGGAATGTTTTGGTGTCCTTCATGGGGGAGCAACATTCAGACCACAGCAGGATTGTTCTGGAATCCCAAGTGAGGCACAAACACCCAGAGCACAGCAGGAGTGTTCTGGAATCCTATGTGTGGGTCAACCATTCAGACCACAGCTGTACTGTTCTGGAATCCTATGTGAGGAACAATCATTCGGACACTCGTAGTGGTGTTTTGGTATCCTATGTGAGGGAGAAACACTCAGAAACCAGCAGCAGTGTTCTGGAATCCTACGTGAGGGACAATCATTCAGAAAACAGCTAGGGTGTTCTGGAGTCCTACGTGTGGGACAAGCATTCAGACCCTCGTAGCATTGTTCTGGAATTGTATGTGAGGGAAATACATTCAGAACACAGCAGGAGTGTTCTGAAGTCCTAAGTGTGGAACAAACACTCAGAACCTCATAGCAGTGTTCTGGAATCCTATGTGAAGGGGAAACATTCAGAACCCAGTTGCACTGTTCAGGAATCCTATATGAGTTTCAGACTTTCAGACCGCAGCAGGAGTGTTCTGGATTCCTATGTGAGGGACAAACATTCAGAACACAGTAGGAGGGTTCTAGAATCCTATGTGAGGTAGCATAATTCAGCACCTCGTAACAGAGTTCTGGAACCCTTGTGAGAGACTAACATTCAGACCTCATTAACATTGTTCTGGAATCTTATTTGAGTGACAAACACTCAGAACACAGCAGTAGTGTTCTGGAATCCTATGTGAGGAACAAACATTCAGACCCACGTAACAGTGTTCTGGAATATTGTGTGATGGACATACATTCAGACCCTCTTAGCAGTGTACTGGAATCTTATGTGAGGGACAAACATTCAGAACCCAGCAGCAGTGTTCTTTAATCCTATCTGAGGGACAAACATTCAGACCAGATCTGGAGTGTGCTGGAATCCTAAGTGAGGTAAAATAATTCGGAACCTCATAGTAGTGTTCTAGAATCCTATGTGAGGGAGAAACACTCAGAAACCAGCAGCAGTGTTCTGCAATCCTAAGTGTGGGACAAGCATTGAGACTCTTGAAACATTTTTCTGGAATCCTATGTTAGGAAAATACATTCAACACACAGCAAGAGTGTTCTGGAGTTCTATGTGCAAGACAAACATTCAAAACCTCGTAGCAGTGTTCTGGATTTCTATGTGTGGGACTAACATTCAGACCCTTGTAGCAGTGTTCTGGAATGCTGTCTGAGGGACAAACATTAAAACGCATGTAGCAGTGTTCTGGAATCATACGTGAGGGACAAACATTCACACCACAGCAAGAGTGTTCTGGAATCTTATGTGAGGGACAAACATTCAGATCCCTGTAGCATTGTTCTGGAATCCTAATGGAGGGACAAACTCTCAGAACCCAGCAGCAGTGTTCTGGAATCCTATGTGAAGGACAATCATTCAGACCACAGCTGGTGTGTTCGGCAATCCTAAGTGAGGGACAGACATTCAGATCCTCGTAGCAGTGTTCTGAAATCTTATGTGAGGGACAGACTTTCAGACCGTCTTAGGCAGTGTTCTGAAATCTTATGTGATGTACAAACACTCAGAATCCAGCAGTAGTGTTCGGGAATGCTATTTGAGGGACAAACATTCAGACTCTCCTAGCAGTGTTCTGGAATCCAATCTGAAGGAGAAACACTCTGACAACAACAGAAGTGTTCTGGAATCCCATGTGAGGGACAAATATTCAGATGACAGCTGGGGTGTTCTGGAATCCTAGGTGTGGGACAAGTATTCAGACACTCGTAGCATTGTTCTGGAATGCTATGTGAGGAAAATATATTCAGAGCACATCAGGAGTGTCCTGGAGTCCTAAGTGAGGAACAGACATTCAGACCACAGCAGGAGTGTTCTGGAATCCTATGTGAGGGAGAATAATTGAGACCCTCGTGGCAGTGTTCTGGAATCCTATGTGACGGACACACAATCAGACCCCAGGAGCAGTGTTCTGGAACCATATTTGAGGGACAAACACTCAGACCACAGAAGGAGTATAGTATTTTTAATTGTATGTGAGGAAGAAACATTCAGACCACAGAAGGATTGTACTGGAATCTCTTCAAAGGCACAAATACTGAGAACACAGCAAGAGTGTTCTGGAATCCTATGTAAGGGTGAACCATTCAGAACACAGCAATAGTGTTCTGGAATCCTATGTGATGGAAAAACATTCACACCCTCATAGCAGTATTTTGGAATCTTATATGTGGGACAAACTTTCAGACGTTCTTAGCAGTGTTCTGGAATCCTATGTGAGGGACAAACAATGAGAACCCAGCAGGAGTGTTCTGGAATCCTATCGGAGGGGCAAACATTCAGACCAGAGCAGAAGTGTTGTGGAATCCTATGTAAGGTACAATCATTCAGACACCTGTAGCAGTGTTCTGGAATCTTATGTGAGGTAGAAAGATTCAGAAAACAACAGTAGTGCTCTGGAATCCTTTGGGAGGAAATAACACTAACATCCCAGCAGCAGTGTTCTGCAATCCTCTGTCAGGGCAATCATTCAGAAAATAGCTGGGGTGTTCTGGAATCCTACATGTGGGACAAGCAGTTAGACCCTCGTAGCATTGTTCTGGAATCCTATGTTAGGAAAATACATACAGAACACTGCAGGAGTGTTCTCGAGTCCTATGTTTGGGACAAACATTCAGACCCTCTATGCATTGTTCTATAATCCTATGTGAGGGACAAACATTTAGATCCACTTAGCAGTGGTCTGGAATCTTAAGAGAGGGACAAACTTTCAGAACCCAATTGCAATGTTATGGAATACTAAGAGAGTGACACACATTCAGACCACAGCAGGATTGTTCTGCAATCCTAAGTGAGGAACAAACATTCAGACCGCAGCAGGAGTTTTCTGAAATCCTTTGTGAGGGAGAATAGTTCAGACCCTTGTAGCAGTGTTCTGGAATCCTATGTGAGGGACAAACATTCAGCCCCTCGTTGCAGTGTTTTGGAACATTCAGACCCTCGTTGCAGTGTTTTGCAGTGTTTGGAATCCTAAGTGAAGGGCAAGCCCTGAGAACCCAGCAGCACTGTTCTGGAATGCTACGTGAAGGACAAACACTCAGACCACAGCAGGAGTCTTCTGCAATCCTATGTGAGGTACAATCATTCAGAACCTTGTAGCAGTGTTCTGGAAACTTACGTGAGGGAGAAACACTTCAAAAACATCAGCAGTGTTCCGGAATCCTATGTGAGGGACAATCATTCAGAGCACAGCTGGGTTGTTCTGGAATCCTACAAGTCAGACAAGCGTTCAGACTCTCGTAGCATTGTTCTGGAATCCTATGTTCGGAAAATACATTCAGAACACAGCAGGAGTGCTCTGAAGTCCTATGAGCGGGACAAACATTCAGAACCTGGCATCAGTTTTCTGGAGTCCTACGTGAGGGACTAACATTTAGACCCATGTAGCAGTGTTCTGGAATCGTACGTGAGGGAAAAGCACTCAGAACCCAACATCAGTATTCTGAAATCCTAAGTGAGGGACAAATATTCAGACCACAGCAGGAGGGTCCTGGAGTCCTATGTGAGGGAAAAACATTCAGAATCCAGCAGCAGTGTTCTGGAATCCTATGTGAGGGACAAACATTTATACTCATGTAGCAGTGTTCTGGAATTGTATGTGAGGGACAAACACTCAGAACCCATGAACAGTGTTCTGAAATCCTATCTGATGGACAAACATTCAGACAACAGCAGGAGGGTTGTGGAATCTTATGTGAGGTTCAATCATTCAGAACCTCATAACAGTGTTCTGGAATCCAACTTGAAGGAGAAACACTCAAAACCCAGCAGCAATGTTCTGGAAGCCTACGTGAGGGAAAATTGTTTGGAAAACAGCTGGGGTGTTCTGGAATCCTACATGTGGGAAGAGCATTCAGACCGTCTTTGCATTGTTCTGGATTCCTATGTGAGGAAAATGCATTCAGAACACAGCAGGAGAGTTCTGGAGTCCTATATGCAGGACCACCATGCAGACCCTCTTAGAAGTGTCCTGGAATCCTATATGAGGGAGAAACACTGAGAATCCAGCAGCAGTGTTCTGCTATCACATGTGAGGGAGAAACACTCAGAACCTAGTAGCAGTGTTCTGGAATCCTAAGTGAGGGACAAACGTTCAGACAACAGCAGGAGTGTTCTGGAATCCTATGTGGGGGAGAATAATTTAGAACAAGACCTTGTAGCAGTGTTCTTTAATCTTATGTGAGGGACAGACATTCAAACCGCTCTAGCAGTATTCTGGAATCCTAAGTAAGGGAGGAACATTCAGACAACAGCAGGAGTGTTCTGGAAACTTATGTGAGGGAGAATAATTCAGATCCCTGTAACAGTGTTCTCGAATACTATTTGGGGGACAAACACTCAGACCAAAGCAGGTATGTTTTGGAATCTTATGTAAGGGAGAATCATTCAGACCACAGCAGGATTGTTCTGGAATCCCATGTTATGCACAAACACCCAGAACACAACAGATGTGTTCTGGAATCCTATGTGAGGATCAACCATTCAGAAAACAGCAGGAGTGATCTGGAGTCCTCTGTGCAGGACAAACATTCAGACTCTCGTAGCGTTCTGGAATCCTATGTGAGGGACAAACATTCACACCACAGCATGAGTGTTCTGGTATCCTATAAGAGGGCAAACATTTAGACCCACATAGCAGTGTTCTGGAATCGTACGTGGGGAACAAACATTCAGACAACAGCAGCAGTGTTCTGGAATCGTACATGGGGGACAAACATTCAGACAACAGCAGCAGTGTTCTGGAATCCTAAGTGAGGGACAAACATTCAGACCAAAGGAGCAGTGTTCTGGAATCCTACATGAGGGTCAAACATTTAGACAAGAGCAGGAGTGTTCTAGAATCCTATGTGAGGGACTATCACTCAGACCACAGTCGGGGTGTTCTTGAATCCTGCGTGTTGGACAAATATTCAGACCCTCGTAGCATCGCACTGGAATCTTAATTGTGGGACAAATGCTCAAACAATAGTAGTAGTGTTCGGAATCCTAAGTGAGGGACAAAAATTCAGACCACAGCAGGAATGTTCTGTAATATTACATGATGGACAAATATTCAGACCACAGCTGGAGCTTTCTGGAATCCTATGTGATTCCATTAGACCCACGTAGCAGTGTTCTGGAATCATATGTGAGGGACAAACACTCAGAACCCAACAGCGGTGTGCTTGAATTCTAAGTGACGGACAAATATTCAGAAGACAGGAGGAATGTTCTGGAGTCCTATGTGATGGAGAATAATTCAGAACCTCATAGCAGTGTTCTGTAATCCTCTGTGATGGACAACTTTCGGATTCTCCTAGCAATATTATAGAATCCTATTTGAAGGACAAACATTTAGACCCATGTAGCACTGTTCTGTAATAGAACGTAAGGGACAAACACTCAGAACCCAGCAGCAGTGTTCTGGAATCCTAACTGAGGGAGAAACATGCAGACCATAGCAGGAGTGTTCTGGAATCCTATGTGAGGAACAATCATTCAGACCACAGCTGGGGTGTTCTGGAATCGTATGTGAGGGACAAACATTCAGACCTTCATAGCATTATTCTGGAATCCTAGGTGAGGGACAAACATTGAGACCACAGCAGGAGTGTTCTGGAATCCTAAGTGAGGGACAAACATTGAGACCCTCATAATAGTGTTCTGGAATATTATGTGAGGGACAAACATTCAGACTCTCGTAACAGTGTTCTGGAATTCTAAGTGAGGGACAATCATTCAGAACCCAGCAGCAGCGTTCTGGAATCCTATGTGAGGGACAAACACTCAGACTTTCTTAGGAGTGTTGTGGAATCATTTGTGAGGGACAAACATTCAGTCACTCGTAGCAGTGTTCTGGAATCCTATGTGAGGGACAAACACCCAGAATCCAGCAACAGTGTTCTGGAATCCTATTTGAGGGAGAAACATTCAGACGAGAGAAGGAGTGTTCTGGAATCCTATATGAGGAACATTCAGACCACAGCTGTGGTTTTCTGGAATCCCACGTGCAGGACAAACATTGAGACCACAGTAGGAGTGTGCTGGAATCGTATGTGATGGAGAATAATTCAGAACCCTGTAGCACTGTTCTGGAATCCCATGTGATGGAGAAATGTTCAAACGACAGGAGCAATGTTCGTGTATCCTAAGTGAGGGACAAGCATTCAGATCATAGAAGCAGTGTTCTGGAATCCTATGTGAGGGACAGATATTCAGACCCTCGTAGCATTGTTCCTGAATCCTAAGTGAGGGACAAACATACAGACCACAGCAGGAGTGTTCTGTAATCCTATGTGAGGGACAAACATTCAGACCAGCAAAGGCATGTTCTGGAATCCTATGTGAGGGACAAACATTCAGACCATCTTAGTAGTGTTCTGGAATCCTTTGTGAGGGACAAACCTTCAGACCACAGCAGCAGTGTCCTGGAATACTATGTGATTGACAAACTTTCAGACCCTCGTAGCAGTGTTCTGGAATCCTATGTGAGGGACAAACATTTAGACCCTCGTAGCATTGTTCCGGAATCCTAAGTGAGGGACAAACATACAGACAACGGCAGGAGTGTTCTGGAATTCCATGTGAGGGACAAACACTGAGAACCCAACAGCAGTGTTCTGGAATCCTAAGTAAAGGACAAACATTCAGACCACAGCAGGAGTGTTCTGGAAGCCTATGTGCAGAGAATAATTCAGAACTTCGTAGGAGTGTTCTGGAATCCTATGAATGGGACAAACATTCAGACCCTCGTAGCAGTGTTCTGGAATCTTATCTGAGGGACTAACATTCAGACTCTCATAGCAGTGTTCTGGAATCTTATCTGAGGGACTAACATTCAGACCCTCGTATCAGTGTTCTGGAATCCTATGTGAGGGAGAAACACTCACAACCCAGCAGCAGTGTTCTGGAATCCTGTATGAGGAACAAACATTCAGACCACATCAGCATTGTTCTGGAATAGTATGTAAGGGACAAACATTTAGACCCACGTAGCAGTGTTCTGGAATCGTACGTGAGGGACAAACACTCAGAACACACCAGCAGTGTTCTGGTATCCTGAGGGACAAAGAGTCAGACCACAGCAGGGCTGTTCTGGAATCATATGTGACGGGGAATAATTCAGAAACTCGTAGCAGTGCTCCGAAATCCTATGTGATGGAAAAACTTTCAGACCCTCGTAACACTGTTCTGGAGTCCTATATAAGGGACAAACATTTAGACCCAAGTAGCAGTGTTCTGGAATCGTACGTGAGTGACAAACAGAACCCAGCAACAGTGTTATGGAATCTTATGTGAGGATCAATCACTCAAAAAAGGACAAGTCCTCTTAGCCTCACACCATTTACAGAATGTAGTGAAGCCTCTTTAATACAGTTGCCTAATCTACCCTCCTGAAAAATAATGCTTACACCATTTGGCGTAGCAAGTTGAACATCATCTATCCCAGACACTGCCATTTCAAAGGCGAAAGGAAACAGGAACACTCTGAAGACTTCAATCTAAAGTGAAGGAGTACTCGTTGACATTAAAGGCAAGGTCTACATTTCTCTCTGTAGGAAATGTACTCCCCAGAGATCTCCTTGGTTCTTTGCATCTTTTATTTTGAGACAGTCTTGTTCTGTCACCCAGGCTGGAGTGCAGTGGCACGAGCTCACCTCCTGGGTTCAAAAAATTCTCCTGCCTCAGCCTCCCAAGTAGCTGGGAATGCAGGTGCACACCACAATGGCTGGCTAATTTTTGTATTTTTAGTAGAGATGGGGTTTCACCTTGTTGGCCAGGTTGGTCCCGAACTTCTGACCTCGAGTGATCTTCCTGCCTTAGCCTCCCAAAGTGCTGGGATTACAGGTGGGAGCCACCGCACCTGGACAGTTCTTTGCATCTCTGTTCAATTACCTCTGCACCTATCAATGTATAGATCAATATGTATAAAAGCTCCTATCAATGTATAGATAACCTTAGAAAATAATAGAAGACATTTAATATAAGTGAAGTCATAGGAGATGCGGTTCTTTTACTGAGCAGGATATTTTCAGCGTTCATCCATATTGTAGCCCTTTGAGAACTGCAATTCTTTTTATGGCTGTGATATGCTTTGGATTTGTGTCCCCACCCAAATCTCATATTGAATTGTAATGCCCAATGCCAGGTGATTGGATCGTGGGGGTGAATCTTTCATGAATGGTCTAACACTTTCCCCCTTCCTACTGAATAGTGAGAGAGTTCTCACAGCATCTGATTGTTTAAAAGTGTGTGGCACTGCCCCACTCTCTCTTTTGTTCCTGCTCTGGCCACGTAAGATACTCAGGAGTTCCTGCTTCGGCTAGGCGCGGTGGCTCACACCTGTAATTCCAGCACTTGGGAGGTCCAGGCGGGTGGATCACGAGGTCAGGAGCTCAAGACCATCCTGGCTAACAGGGTGAAACCCACTCTCTACTAAAAATACAAAAAATTAGCTGGGCTAGGTGGCAGGCACCTGTAATCCCAGCTGCGTGGGAGGCTGAGGCAGGAGAATGGCGCGAACCCGGGAGGCGGAGTTTGCAGTGAGCCAAGATTGCGCTACTGCGCTCCAACTGGTAGACAGAGCGAGACTCAGTCTCAAAAAAAAAAAAAAAAAAAAAGAGTTCCTGCTTCCCCTTCACCTTCTACCATGATTGAAATTTTCCTGGGGCCTCCCCAGAAGCCAAGCAGAAGCCATCATGCTTCCTGTGCAGCCTGCAGAACGGTGAGCCAATTCAACCTCTTTTCTTTATAAATTACCCAGTCTCAGGTATTTCTTTGTAGCAGTGGGAGAATGGCCTAATATAGGCTGAATAAGATTTCCTTCTATAGAGGGACCATCTTTTCTTAATTCATTCCTCTGCTGATAGACATCTGGATGGTTTTCACTTTTTGGCTATTGTAAATACAACAGCTGTGTATTTGAGATGATGAAAAAGTCCGGAACTAGAGAGTGCTGATGCTTGCACAACTTTCTGGATGGACTTAATGCCACTTTAGAGTGGTTCCAATAGTAAATATGATGTTTATATGTGTAAACAAAGGTGAGGAAATTGCAAACGTTTGCATTTTAGACGGAGATAATAGCTGGGCGCGGTGGCTCAGCTTGTAATCCCAGCACTTTGGGAAGTGGCGGGCGGATCATCAGGTCAGTAGATCGAGACCATCCTGGCTAACACGGTGAAACCCCGTCTCTACTAAAAATACAAAAAAAAAAAAAATTAGCCAGGCGTGGTGGCGAGCTCCTGTAGTCCCAGCTACTCGGGAGGCTGAGGAAGGAGAACGGCGTGAACCCGGGAGGTGGATCTTGCAGTGAGCCGAGATTGTACCACTGCACTCCGGCCTGGGTGACAGCAAAACTCTGTCTCCAAAAAAAAAAAAAAAGAGAGAGAGAGAGAGATAATAAAAGACACAAGAATGAACAGACAGGCCAGGAACAGTGACTTACACCTGTAATCCCAGCACTTTGGGAGGCCGAGGCAGGCGGATTGCCTGAGGCCGGGAGTTCTAGATCAGTCTAACTAACATGGTGAAACCCTGTCTCTACTAAAAATACAAGAAGTACCCAGACGTGGTTGCAGGTGTTGTAATTCCAGCTACTTGGGAGGCTGAGGCAGGAGAATCGCTGCATCAACTGCGAGGCACAGGTTGCAGAGGGCTGAGATTGTGCCACTGCACTCTATGCTGGGAAACAGAGTGAGACTCTATCTCCAAAAAAAAAAAAAAAAGACAAAGAATTCCCTTACATAATGTCAATCTCTTCAATAACATGCTGGTCACTCTGGAAAAATAAAGAAAGAATAAATAGCTTCTAACAGCTTCCAGACAGCTAGTGCCCCAGTGTGCTATAACTCCTTCTGTCTGTGTCTCTGTTTCTCTCTCTCTCTGTCTCACATACACACTCACTGTTTCTTTTTCTCTTTTTTTCTTTCCTTCTCTCTCTTTCTCATTCTGTCTCTCTCACTGTTTCTTTGTTTCTGTTTTTCTATTTGTTTTCCTCATTCTCTCTCTCTGGCACTGACTCTCTCTCTCTCTTTCTCACAGACATAAGCCTTCTGTTTCTACCTCTCTCTCTCTGTCTTCCTTTCTTTCTCTTGCTCTCCCTCTTTTTCTTTCTCTTTCTCAGTCTTTCTTTCTTTTGTTCTCAATTTTTCTTTTTCTTCCTCTCTGTCTCTGTCTCTCTCTCTCTGTCTTTCTCTGTCTCTGTCTTTCTCTGTCTCTGTCCTCTATGTCACTTGCATCATCCGCAACATGGAGATGATCTGAACCTCCCATCTCAGCACACCCAGTCAACACCTTCCCACATAGAAACACACCCTAACTCTGAGCCTTCCCTTGATGTCCCACAAAGCTGCTCTGATCTGACATTCATCTCATCAATTTGATCATCCCCCTACCCACCTTAGCTCCATTATGCTGGCCTCCCAGACTTCACTCTTCGGTCTTAGTGCGGGGTCTCTCTTTTCTGTGCTGCTGTTTGTTTCCGCCACCTCCAGTTTGAGGAGTCTCTGGTTTATTTTTTATTATGTAAAATTTTAATCCATCTTTAGAGCCTCAGTTAGTGCAAGCTCCTCCTATCTCTTAATTTCCCTAAATCAGAATTCATCTCTCGCTCCTCTCCACTCCCATGGTGTCTGTTTATGACCCCTCTTACTGAACTTATAGTCTTTAATTCCTTATTGGTTGCATAAACACCACTTTTTCCAACTAGATGCTGATATACTGAAAAATAGAAATAATTTTTTTCTCTTCTTTGTGACCTCAGCTTTTACAATATCCTTTGAGGTTAGGTTTGAATATATGTATTTTTACATACATATATTCTGGCTTTCACGGTCTTTTTCTTGGGGGAGCAAAAAACAAGACAATAAAATCCAATTAGAAACATGATTGAAAATGACATTTCATTGAAACTGGAACCAAAAATAAGCATGATTTCACTTCCTTGAACAGCAAAAATGAAGCAACCTCTTAGCTAAATTTATCACACCTCAGAGAGGGGAAGTGTCGTCAGTCCTTCTGAGTTAAACCCTGAGGAGACACAGCCATACGGTCTTCCTCTGGGTGCCTCTGAGGGGCCGCTGGGCTCTCAGAAACCTGGCAGGCCTATGTCCCTTTACTTGCCTTGATTCATTGAAAGCATGTGAAGTTTGGATCAGATGTTGTGGAAGCAGATTAAACACAAGTGAACAGATCCCAACTTCGGTTTTTGGTAAAACTTCAAACTGTGAAAATGTGTGGGGTTGTGAAGAGCTGAACACTGTGTTGCTCCTTGGATGACAATAGTTACTTGATTTCATGCATATTTTATTATTAGTCATGGACTACACGAAAATTTGCCTCAAAATCAAAGACAGGACCAGAACCTAGCTATACTACCTGATAATAGTCCATAATGTTGATACTTTGTTTATATGCACACACACACATACATATATATCAATATATACACATATATATATACTATGAATACACACAAGCATGTACACACACATATAGGTACTATATATACACACATATACACACAGATGTACTATCTTTATATACACACACATATACACACATGTACTTTATATATACACACATACAGATGTATGATATATACCCACATACACACATATATAAGTACTTTATACATACCCACATACATATGTACACACATATGTATTGTGTATGTACACATATGTACTAATATATGCACATGTACTATATGTACATGTATACATATATGTACTACACCCATGTATGTACTTTATATATGAACACATACATATACAAGTAGTTCATATATACCCATAAATACACATACAATGTAGTCTATATAAGCACACACACTTATGTACACATATGTGTTCTTTATATGCACACATGTTTACTAGTATATACATATATATGCTATATACACAAATAGAGATACATATATACTGTAATATATGACATATGTTGTTATACTGTGTGTATAGTACATAGGTATGTGTGTATGCCTATATATAAAGTAATATATATGGATGTATAAGTGTGTTTTTATATGTATATGTGTATGTATATATATGCATATATGCTGTGTACACATGCACACACACACATGCACCCATATATATTACTTTATATATACATACAAACATATGTATGCACTATATATGCATACACATATACACACACAAATATATTTCTACCATATAACACACATATGTAGACATATGTACTATATATAACACGTATATACATGTGTATCATATATACACATACATACACACATGCATGTACTATATAGACACACATATGTACAATATAAACACACATATGTGTACTACTTATACACATATATACACACACCCATATACATGCACCACACTCTCTCTATATATATATACACACACAATTAACATGGAACTGTAGGATTTTATATGTATAAGTAAAACAGCATATATAAACACTGTATTTATATTAAACAGTATATATAGTATGTATTTGTAAATATTAATGTTTCAGTGAATTTCAATTTATATCAGAATTTGTCTTTCCAAATAAAGTTCTGAAATTCTGCTCAAGAAATATCTGTGGCTGTAAATCATCTAAATGGGGTCAAATTATGTTAAAGGATTTATGGGATGCATTCATGTCATCCCTAGCTCTTAATGGGATGAAATAATGCCTTTTATAAAGCTGCCCTTAGGAAATGAAAATTGACACAAACTTGTAATTTATACCTGGTTCTCAACTCGTTATGGCCAGTGCATTTTCTCTGGTTATCTCTGATGTTGTTAATATTCTAAATCTGCCAGGTGTTTTTTCTAGTAGGAGTGGGGGTAAATAAAATGCAGGCTGGATTTGAGGATTACCCTAGGACCTGGGAAAAGACCAACTTATATGAATTCAACCTGTCCTTCTAGATATGAATGAGCTGAACAACCTTTATTATGTTCTTATAGAAGTTTTGATATTTTTTTCTGACTATTCAGTGTATGGAAGTAACCTCCTATGATTAAACTTCTACCGTAGACCAGCAGAATTTAATACAAAGGTTATATGTATTGGCTTTTATTCAAAGAGCTTATTTACTGAAATGTCAAAACAATTTCCTATAAGGTTATTTTAGCTGGAAGACAAACTCACATCTTCTACATAAGAGATGTTGTCTAAGACTTCACCATAGAGTGAGGCTGACATTTTTCTCCAGGATGACCTACAAGCCAAGTGGCCAAAAAAATGATTTTCTTCATTTACTCCCATGATATCATATTTGGAGAAAACTTGCTCTAATGAATATTCTAGGTGTGTTCATATTAAATCCTGGATAAGTTCCACTCGAAGCCCCACTCTGTGAATGACAAACAGTGGATGCTTTTCTCAGTATATAAAAAGGAGGGATGGGGATAAGGGGACATATCTTGGGTTCATTAGTTCATTCTGTTATCATATGTCCAACATTCATGCACTGTCTTTCTTTTGCCCCTTGCCGAATTGGTCACAGCACGCTGAGTCTTTTATTTCCTCCAGAGATGAATGAAAGACTAAGTAAAGGAATAATCAAACAAAGTAATTCACACAAGACTTCTTTGTATGCATCGACTTTGCTGAGAAGCTTTAGAGAATAAGGGAGACATGAATAGCCAATCTACACAGATGGCTAAAATTTGGATATAAAATATTCTTTTCCTACAAGTTCTTTTTAGTCCCTCTGCTACTGATGATTTGTCATTGGCACCACCATTCAGGGATATCCCCAGCATCCAATTATTTGTCTTCTCTCCCCTCTTCCACTCCCTCCTCCCAAGCAGGAGCAAAACAAAACAAACACAAAATAAAACCAGAGAGACTTCTTACTCTATTTGTGCACCTGTAATCCCCACTACTCTCTACATTGTATCTTTTTAGACCTACATGGCTTCTGTAACAGAGTAGCAGTGCCAAGAGAGCAGCAGTGTCAGCTTTGGCACTGTTGACATTTGGGGCTGCGTGATTCCCTGGTGGGGCATCCTTGTGTGCTGTATGGTGTTGAGCAGTGTCCCTGGGCTTCACCCACCAGATGTCAGGACCAACCCTCCACCCAGGGAAGACGTTTCTAGGCATTGCCAGTGTCCCCTGAGGGCAAAGTGGACTGCAATTGGAAACCACTGTGATGACAGATTAGATAGATAGATAGATAGATAGATAGATAGATAGATAGATAGATAGATAGATAGATAGATGATAGATAGATAGATAGATAGGTTTGGATGTGTCCCCAGCCAAATCTTATCTTGAATTTTAGCACCCATAATTCCCAACTCTTGTGGGAGGGACTTGATTGGAGATAATTGAATCAACAGGCAGTTTCCCCCATACTGTTCTTGTGATAGTGAATAAGTCTCAGGGGATCTGATGTTTTAATAAGAAGAAACCCTTTCCCTTAGCTCTCATTCTTTCTCTTACCTGCTGCCATGTAAGACGTGTCTTTTGCCTTCCTCCATGATTGTGAAGCCTCCCCAGCCATGTGGAACTGTGAGTCCATTAAATCTCTTTTTCTTTATAATTTACCCCACCTCAGGTATGTCTTTATCAGCAGTGTGAAAATGGACTAATACAAATGGATAGATAGATAAATAGATAATTAACAGATATATAGATAAATAGTAATAATGATGACCAAAGAGATGATAGAGGGATAGAAATATCGATGATAGATAGATGACGAATACGTGGACAAAAACATAGAGAGATAAATAAATAGATAATAGGCACACAGAGTCTCTCATGCTAAGGCAGGGTTTTGCAGTTGAGCTGGCACTGCTGACATGTTGGAGTGGATGATTCTCTGTGGTGAGGGTGTCCTGTGCACTGTAGGGTGTCGAGCAACATCCTTGGGCTCCACCCACCAGGTGCCAGTGAGACCATTCAGTTGTGACACCGAAAAATATCTCCAGACATTGCCAAGTGTCCCCTGGCATGGAACAAAATCTCCCTACCTTGGAGACCATTGTTCCAAAACTCATAGCACCCTTTCACTCACCATACACAGCATTTGTCTGACCATTTTTATTGTTTCTCAAAATTATGACCTGATTGTCTCAATTGTTTTGATAAAATTGACGTTGTGAAAGTCTTCAACAGTCTTAGATTCATTTCCCACCTTAGAAACAAAATAAAGGCCAGGTGCAGTGGCTCACACCTGTAATCCCAGAACTTTGGGAGGCCGAGGCAGGCCAGTCACTTGAGGTCAGGAGTTTGCAACCAGCTTGGCCAACATAGTGAAACGCTGTCACTACAAAAAAATACAAAAATTAGCTGGGTCTGGTGTCCCATGACTATAATCTCAGCTACTTAGGAGGCCAAGGCAGGAGAATCACTTGAACCTGGAATACAGAGGCTGCAGTGGGCTGAGATCTCACCACTGTACTCCAGCCAGGGTGATAGGGTGAGGCTCTGTTTCAAAAACAAACACAAAAACAAAAAACAAAATAAGGTGAGTCCCTATCCATTTCATTTTAAAGAATTTTCTACATTTCTTATTTTAATTTTGCATGACCACAAACACATCTAATTCAGGTTTGTACTTGAATGTGTGTTGCTGGAAGAATTAAAAAATAGCACTTAGCAAATTTCACAAAGCCCACACATGTTACACAGCTATGTAGGTTAATCAGAGTTCCTTAAAAATTTCAGACTAATTATATGTATCTACCCTCTTTTTGCACACCAAAGAACATGCTTCCAGGAAAGCCATGCAACCCAATTTCAGATATTATTGTCAGTGCTGAAATTGATCTAATTTCTTCCAGGATGAAAGAAGTCCACTGCATGTGCCTTGGTCCTACAGTTAAATCTGCATGGCCATTTCCATACCAATTGGTTGGGCATATCTCCTGACCACAAAGGATGGTTAGGATCTGGGAATAATTGACTCAATCCACTGTGGATCTCCAGATTGAGTTATTTAATGCACAAAGCAACACCTTCTGCAACCTACCAACTCAGGTGTGTATTTATCAACTATGTGTATGCATGGTCTCTATGTTAAAGAGTTGAGTTAGACATAGCTTTACTAGTTGTGGAAACATTATTCACAAAGGAAGACTTCCAATATGGTTGCATTGAAAATTCAGGGACTTTGGAAAAATCACATACTCTCCAATTTTATTCCTGTCTAAATGTCACTTAAATGAAGACAGAGCCATTGAGCTACCCCTCACAAGGAAAAGAAACCTCATTTTTGCACTGAATAACTATTGGATGCTTGCTGGGCTGAAAAAGTGTTTGATCCTCAAAGAATTCTGATGTTATAACTTTGAATATTCATGCTCTTTTACTAGGTTGTTAGTACATAAAATAAAGTAGTATTTTACCCAAAACCTGTGTTCAAATATTTTGTTATCTTTTTTTAATGCAAGAAAACACACGCATACATACACACATACTTACCTAATACACACACACATATATATACACATACACACACACATATATATATATACATACATACCTATATGTGTACACACATATACATATGTGTGTTTGCACTTAGGCACGTATGTGCATTTTTTTCTTGCATTAAAAAGCTATAGCATAGGCCAGGTGCAGTGGCTCACTCCTGTAATCCCAGCAGTTTGGGAGGCCGAGGAGGGCAGACTACGAGGTCAGGAGATTGAGACCGTCCTGGCTAACACGGTGAAACCCTGTCTCTACTAAAAAAAAATTCAAAAAAATTAGCTGGGCGTGGGGGTGGGTGCCTGTAGTCCCAGCTACTCAGGAAGCTGAGGCAGGAGAATGGCATGAACCCGCGAGGAGGAGCTTGCAGTGAGCGGAGATTGAGCAACTGCACTCCAGCCTGGGTGACTGAGCAAGACTCTGTCTCAAAAAAAAAAAAAAAAAAGGATAGCATATATATTGGTAAATTGGCAAAAAGCAATCTCAATACAGAATGAAAAATATAAAATGAAGATAAGTCACAAGAATTCCTATACAGCAATAATAGACAAACAGTGAGCTAAATCATGAGTGAACTCCCATTCACAATTACTACAAAAAGAATAAAAAAATAAAAAATAAAAAAAAGAATAAAATACCTAGGAATCCAACTTACAAGGAATTTGAAGGACCTCTTTAAGGAGAAGTACAAACCACTGCTCAATAAAATAAAAGAGGACACAAACAAATGGAAGAACATTCCATGCTCATGGATAGGAAGAATCAATATCAGAAAATGGCCATATTTATAGATTCAATGCCATCCCCATCAAGCTACCAAAGACTTTCTTCAGGGAATTGGAAAAAACTACTTCAAAGTTCACATGGAGCCAAAAAAGAGCCCTCATAGCCAAGACAATCCTAAGCAAAAGGAACAAAGCTGTAGGCCTCATACTACCTGACTTCAAACTACACTACAAGGCTACAGTAACCAAAACAGCCTGGTACTGGTACACAAACAGATGTATAGACCAATAGAATAGAACAGAGGCCTCAGAAATAACACCATACATCTACAACCATCTGATCTTTGACAAACCTGACAAAAACAAGAAATGGGGAATGGATTCCCTATTTAATAAATGGTGCTGGGAAAACCAGCTAGCCATATGTAGAAAGCTGAAACTGGATCCCTTCCATACACCATACACAAAAATTAACTCAAGATGGATTAAAGACTTAAATGTAAGACCTAATACCATAAAAACCCTAGAAGAAAACCTAGGCAATACCATTCAGGACATAGGCATAGGCAAAGACTTCATGAATAAAACACAAAAGCAATGGAAACTGAAGTGAAACTAGACAAATGGGATCTAATTAAACTAAAGAACTTCCATACAGCAAAAGAAACTATCATCGGAGTGAACAGGCAACCTAGAGAATAGCAGAAAATTTTTGCAATCTACCCATCAGACAAAGGGCTAATATCCAGACTCTACAGAGAACTTAAACAAATTTACAAGAAAAAAGCAAATAACCCCATCAAAAAGTGGCAAATGATATGAACAGACACTTCTCAAAAGATGATATTTATTCAGCCAACAGACACATGAAAAAATGCTCATCATCACTGGTCATCAGAGAAATGCAAGTCAAAACCACAATGAGATACATTCTCATGCCAGTTAGAATGGTGGTCATTAAAAAGTCAGGAAACAACAGATGCTGGAGAGGATGTGGAGAAATAGGAATGCTTTTGCACTGTTGGTGGGAGTGTAAACTAGCTGAACCATTGTGGAAGACAGTGTGGTGATTCCTCAAGGATCTAGAATTAGAAATACCATTTGACCCAATGATCTCATTACTGGGTATATACCTGAAGGATTATAAATCATGCAGCACTATTCACAATAGCAAAGTTTTGGAACCAACCTGAATATACATCCATGATAGACTGGATTAAGAAAATATGGCATATACACACCATGGAATACTATGCAGCCATAAAAAAGGATGAGTTCATGTCCTTTGCAGGAACATGGATGAAGATGGAAACCATTATTCTAAGCAAGCTATCACAAGGACAGAGCACCAAATACTGCATGTTCTCACTCACAGATGGGAGTTGAACAATGAAAGCACATGGACACAAGGTGGTGAACATCACACAACGCGGCCTGTTGGGGTATGGGAAGCTGGGGAAGGGATAGCTAATTTCTAATTATATTTACATTGGGAGAAATACATAATGTAAATGACAAGCTGATGGGTGCGGCAAACCAACATGGCACATGTATACCTATGTAACAAATCTGCACATTGTGCACTTTCACCCTAGAACTTCAAGTATAATTATAATAAAAAAGGAAAATAAGTTCTTAGGTTGTCTGCTAAGGGGTGAGCACAGAGTTTATTCTATCAATTCAACTAATAGTCAACTAATAGCTATTACTAGTGCTGAGTGGGTTGAGGCATCTCTTCCTTTCACCTGCTTTCCAATGAAGTCTGTGGTGTTCTTTACAATTGGCTAGCCACATGGAGGTCTATGGCCTATAAAGGGATCAATGATAATGTCCTTAGAACTAGGCTATTATCCCAGACTGCCTAGACACCAATTCTTTCAGTGTCTCAAAATGAAAATGAGCACATGCTTGTAATATTCTCTGCTTTGGAACCTAAAAGTTGGCTTTTGACATGGATTTTTTTAATGGAAAACTTCAGCCAAACAACTTGTAGGTTATATGTCACTTTGTAAACAAGTGTGCTAGGTGGAAGAGCTGGAATTAAACAGATTCAATCCTTTATCTATGGGACATCTCAGAATTTTATAAATTCAGCTATGTCTGAGGAAACCATCAAAGCATAAACTAGAGCATTGAACACAATCAGGGATGGGTCAGACATATAAACTCTTTGATTTTGGGAAATAGCTCTATATAGCCCTCATATTATGAAGGCAAACTGTATCTAATTTGGCCAAAAGTAAGTGAAAGAGCTCTCATGCTCTGATGGATGATGTAAAAGATGGCTGATGTGGAATGTGTGCAAACATCTTAAGTTCTTGGTGCTCTTCCCAACATTGTCTTCTGGGTTATGTTTAGTCTGAGACATATGATTAAACTGTTACTTTTCCCGTATACTTCTCTGTCTTGGACATCGTGCCCCCAGGTGCTCTACATATGCCCAGGACAGGTGGGGAGGCCACAAACTATCTGCATTCTGCTTCCAGATTAATCTTATGAAAATACCACTTTGATCAACTTAAGGTAGGAAAAGCCCTTAATCACCCTCCTGCACCAACAGGAAGAAATAAACACTATACAATCCATCATTTAAAGCCCACCGTACTAAGGCTTCAATACCTCTTTTAAATTATCCTCCATTTCTTTCCAAACAAATATTTCCCCAGGAAAGTTGCCTATCATTGTTTATAAAGACTGCCTCTTAACTAGACTTGGACTTGAGAAAGAGACAAGCTAAGTGAATTCAACCTCTCATTATAGGAATGCATGAACTGAATGGGCTTTTATATTCTTATAAGATTTCCCCCCACTTTTTCCCCTAAAGTTTCAATGAATGGAAGTGAACTCCTGCAAAGATCTTACCACAGCACGGAAGAATTTAATACAAAGGTTTCTTGTGTTGGCTTCTCTTCAAGAGGGTTTATTGTTGAAATGTCAAAACAATTTCCTATAAGATTATTTCAGCTGGAAGTCAAGCCTTTGATGATACAATCACATTGTTGTACCTATCCAGAAGTCTCATGGCTGGGATGAGTCAAGCAGTGAGGAAGTCATGTAAAGAATCAGGGATTGTCAGTACACTTCAGAAACAGAGAGGCTCTGGAGAGCCAGAGAACATGAGTAGGAAGCTTGTTCCTATAGCTGTGAGTTCTGCAGTTGCTAACAGTCCTGAAGACAAAACCAGAGCCCACCCATATTTTAGAACAGGAGCATCATTCATCATCAAAATATCTTCAGGTGGGGGCTAAAGTAACTCTGTCTTGAATGCTAATCCACCATGTTGACTTCTGATTGACCCTAGTTCTGGGCAGGCATCTAAGATTTCTATTCTATCTACTGTTCCTTGTGTTAAGAGCATGTCTTTGCCATAAATCCTGCCCACAAAACAATCATCCTATACACCCCTCACCCCATGGTATATAAGCCCTGGGTTATTTGGCAGTAATGGTATAGAAATCCACTTGTCTGTCTGCCACACAAGACACAAACATGGGTTCTGTTTCTAAGTACCAATTAAGTGTTTTTGTTTGTTTGTTTGTTTGTTTTTCTAAGAAACTAGATGGGTCAGCTTATTTCTTTGGCATCTCAGCTTTCTTGGGCTTTTGGGGATAGGTTTGCACAGACTTGCCCATTATGGATGAGGTGTTTGGGAACACCTCATCCCAAAATTCAAGCCAGGAGGACAAAAGGTGAAGACAGTATCAGAGATGCAAAACCCAACCACCAAACCAATAGTCTAGTCCACCAAGAGATATCCCATTAACCCACAAACCCAGAAAGGTTTAGGTAAGACATCTGGGCTGAAAGGTGAGTGTCTCATGTTAAGGTCAACTATGTGTAATGGCACATCTGCAGAATAATGCCAGTCAAAGTGTGCACTGCCTTCTGCTCTCAAGTCCATACAGTCAGGGGACATTACATCCATTCTCTCTGTCCAATGTGAGCTGAGTTCCTCCAAGATCTAACCCTATCACATCACCTTCATCTTCTTGTCTGATTGTCTGATTGTTATGAACAATCAGAACAAGCCTCATGAAGTTAATCATGGTCTCTGTAGCAGCAATAGCCCCAAGCCCCAACCTCCTACAGACCCCCCAAAACACCTAGGATGGAGACCATGAATTCTCATTAACTTATTCCAGCAAATTCAAGATATTCCAATGGGCATGCCCATATTGAACACATGGGCAAATGAACACTGTTAGATCCTGGAGTTGTTTAGCATAAAATACAGGAAATTAGCCTTTACCTAGGAGATAGAACTTTGAAAATAAAAGGAGCTCTGAAGATGAACCAGGATTCATTCCATCATTTCTCCAAATGAGGACTCTAACACCAACAGGGTTAACAAGTGAGTCTTGGTGACATTGCTTGATCAGAGACAAGCCAGGAGCAATTCTCCGGAAATCCTGTCAGCTCCTAAACAGCTCTTGGAGATCCAACTCTATTACACTATAGGACTAGTATTTCTTGAGGGCTGTTAGGGGGAAAGCCTACGTAACTGTTGTGGCTAACAAGCATGACTCATTGGGTGTAATCACAAAGCAATTTTATTTTGTCTCTTACTAGCTCTTTCATATATATTCACTGGGGCTTAGAGAGTAGGGAGAGTTTTATTGGCCTCTGGAGGAAATGATAGCCAGCCCCATAACTTTTCTTTAAGCACATGCTCTCTTTCTCCCTCCCTCTTTCCTTCCTTCCCTCTCTTTCCTTTTCTCCTCTCTTTCTCCATCCCTTCCTTCCTCTGTTTATCCATTTGTTCCTCTCTGTATGGCTCTCTGTCCTTCTTTCTCTTTCTCCCTTACCCTCTTCTCTTTCTCTTTTACTTTCTCCTCCTCCTACTCCTTCTTCTTCTATCTCTCTGTCTTTCTCCTTCCTCCATTTGTATATCTCTAACTATCTCATCTCTCTCTCCCAGTCTGCACTCCCTCTCCCTTATCTCTTCTCTCTTTCTCCATTTCTCCCTTCTATTTACCATTCCTTCCTCTTTCTCTCTCACTGTCTTTCCCTCTCTTTCTCTTCCTTACTTCTCTTTCTCCCCTCTGCTTCCTATTTTTCTTTCTTTCTCTCTCCTTCTCCTCCTTCTTTTTCTTCCCTTCCCTACCCTCTCTCTTTCTTTGTTTGGTCCTTTTTATATTTTTCCATTTCCCCCCTTCTTATTCTCTCCTTTCCTCTCTCTTTCTTCCTCTTTCTCTCTCTTTCTGACTCTGCCTCACTCTTCCTCCCTCCTTTCATTTTTTTCCTTTCTCCTTTCCTTTCCTTTTCTTCCCTTTCTCTCTCCTTCCTTCCCTCCCTTCCCTTCTTCCATCCTTCCCTCCTCTCTCTTCTTTCATCCCTCTATCTTTCTCCTTTCTTCTCTCTTCCTTCCTTTCCTTGTCTCCCTCTCTCTTCCTCCATTCTTCTCTCTCCCTCCCTTAATTTTTTCCCTCCCTCCATACAAAAGGTGTGTGTCCTATCAGCATCTTCCACCTCCACATGGGAATCATTAAGTCAGAGAAGGATATTAAGAGAAGGCAACTTTGAGCTTCTTTTCATTCCACCCAGTGGCATAGGCTCAAGTGCAGGAGGAGAGGAAACTTGCTTGGCTCATGTGATGAGCTCTTTCCATTGTAACTGTAGCAATGATAGATAGAAGTCCTTATTTCTCCCCAAGCCCCCTGTAGACATTGCTGCAGGTTCCTAACCTGGTGGGAAGGGACATGCATGACTTACTCTTCAAAGGCTTCAAAATCATCATCTAGGAGACCCTGACAAGGATGGGCTGAGAAACAATGAACTCTGAGCTGTTTTGCAATATCAGGGTTGCTTATGTAGCCCTATGGAGGCTGCACAAAGTTCTGGCTACATTTGCCTGTGACCTTGCAGTTCTTGTCATCTTATGCTATGACTGGGGGTTGCAGCTGCTGGATGTAAGTACAGCCAAAAATACCAACATTGACACTCACAGGCCACTGAGGACCTTAAACCATAACTTCTCTGGCTGCTGGTGTAGCTATTGTGCCTTATCAAGGAAGGGGCGTCATTTCAGTGGCCTGAACAGAAGTTCAACTAAGTTTCAATGGGCTAAAATAAGGGTCTCTGCAAGAATGGTTCTTCTGGACGCTCCACGAATGAATCTATTTCCTTGCTTTTTCCAGCTTCTAGAGGTTGCTGTATTCCTTGGCTTGCGGTGTCTTCTTCCTTCTTCCACCATGCCAACTTCTACTCTCCTTGTCACATCTCCTTTTTCTCTTTCTCTGAATCCTGGTCTTCCTTCTATAAGAAGCATTGAGACTACATTGAACCCACTCAAACAATCCAGAATAATCTCCCCATCTCAAGATTTTTAACTTGATCCCATCTGCAAAGTCAGCTTTACCACATAAATCAATGTATTCATTGGACATGGACACCTTTGGGGCCATTATCCTGTCTACCACATGAAGATTAGGATATGGACATCTCTGGGGCCGTTATTCTGTCTATTACATGGGGATTAGGATGCAGACATCTTGGGAGACATTATTTTGTCCACCACATGAAGATTAGAATGTGGACATCTTTGGGACCATTAGTCTATCTACCACATGGGGATGTGGACATCTCTGGAGGCATTATTCTGTCTCCCACATAAGGATTAGTATATAGACATCTTTGGGAACATTATTCTGTCTACAACATGGGGATTAGAATGTGGACATTTTGGGGGCCATTTTTTTTTGTCTACTGCCCAGGGATTAAGACATGGACATTTTGGGGTGGCCATTATTCATCTGACCACAATGGGAGAGTTTTCCTGCTGAGTTAGTATTCATTCCTGCATTGTAGTGAGGCTAAGACCAAGGAGATTTTTCTCTTCTAAAAATATGACCTGAAGACATCCAACTCTTTTTCCTGAGGAGCAATCTCAGATGCACCTTCAAGGTGAGCCCCAATTCCTCTCAAGCACTGATGGAGACTGCCCTAGGTGAGGGTGAAGAAAATTTGACATAGGGGAGAAAAAGAATGTCTTAATATCTGTGGTTTTTAACAAAGACAGGGTACACATTTTCTCTTTGTTTTTCTAACTTTAGATGAATATTAATGGGATAAAAGTGCAATTTTGTTACATGCATAGATTGCATAATGATCAAGGCAGGGTTTTCAGTAATCCATTTCATTGTACCATTAACTAATTTTTCATAATTCTCCTCCCAGCTCCTTATGCTTTTGAGTCTCCATCATCTCATTCCATTCTTTTCATCCACATATAACATATTTTAACTTCCACTTATGAGTGAGAACATGTGATATTTGTCTTTCTGGGTCTGGCTTTGTCCACTTAGGATAATGGCCTCCAGTTCCATCCATGTAGCTACAAAAGACATAGCTTTATTTTTTTCACGGCGGAATAGTATTCCATTTTGTGTACAAGTACCATATTTACTGTATCCAATCTGCCATTGATAGACACTTCCACTGATTCCATATCTTTGCTATTGTGAATGGTACTGCAATAAACATACAAGCACAGGTATCTTTTTGATACAATGATATATTTTTCTTTGGGTAGATACCCAGTAGTGGGATTGCTGGATGGAATAGTACTTTTATTTTTAGTTCTTTGAGAAATCTCCATATTGTGTTCCATAGAGGTTGTACTAACTTACATTCACACCAGCAAAGGATACCCATTTTAGATGCTTAATTTCCTCAGAAACTTGTTAACAAAAGGACATTCACAACCATCAAATTTGGGCATTATTCCATGACTGGATTCATGTTATCAGCAGCATTTATGCCAATATTTGGGCCTATGATCAAACTCTGATGAGTTATATCAAACTATGTTTGGATGTAACTGATGAAGAAAATAGGATGAAAGATTAATGCTCAGCCCAGGAAGCAGTTTAGCCATGGGATTGATTGAATTCACCATTCTAAGAGCTGCTGGTGAACTGCCCACCTCCAGCTATAGAGAAACATAAAATGGAGATACTATTACAATTGGGAATAATTGCGCCATTGTGGTGATTTTGTCTCCTCTTCTGAGGGACCACTTGATACCTTGTTTTACTCCTTAGGTCTCTCCTTGCCTTACCTGGACCTGTTCACTTCTGCAGACCTGGAGGTAAAGAATTTAACCTTGTTCAAGGAGAGGTGTGGGCTTTGGCCTTGGCTGGAATTTAACCTTGCTCAGAGAGAGATCTGGGCTTTTGCATTGGCTCTAGAACTTGACATCTAAGCCTTTGGAATGGGTGCCAAACAAAGACAGGAGTGTATTTGTTTCTGTAGGGGTGTTGGTTCACACTGGGCAGTCTAACAATGTGATTTGGAGTGAGGGTAGCCACATCCATTAGTAACAATGGGATTCAGGTTCCATGGTATTGGTAGACCTCCAGTGAGGTTGGAGAATGATCAGCCACATAGACAATTAGTCAGTCACAATGAAGCCTCTGTAAACACTGAAACCCAAGGCTCAGGTGATATGCCCGGTGATATAGTTTGGATATGCTTCAAATCTCATGTTGAAATGTGATTCCCAAGGTTGGCAGTGGGGCCTGGTGGGAGGTGATTGGATCCTGTGGGTGGATTTTTCATGAATAGTTTAGCACTATTCCCCTTGGTACTGTCCTTGTGATAGTGAGTGTGTCTTCATGAGACCTGGTCATTTAAAAGTGTCTAGCCCCTCCTCATTCTCTCATTCCTGCTTCCACCATGTGAGACACCTACTCTCCCTTCACCCTGTGCCATGACTGAAAGCCTCCTGAGAAGCAGATGCTGGCATCCTGCTTCCTGTACAGCCTGCAGAATTGTGAGCCAATTAAACCTCTTTTCTTTATAAATTACCCAGACTCCATTTATTCTTTATAACAAGGCAGGAATAGACTACTACACCCAAGTTGGCAATACTTCATGCATATTGTCATATATTGATGTCTAGAAACCAACACTTCTCTCACTCCAAGGGGAGAGGATGATAGAAGCTCTGTTTGGTACTTGGCTTGGACCTCTATCCCATGCACCTCTTTCATTGGCTGACTGTGATTTGTCATCCTCTCACTGTAATAAACCACAAATGTGAGTGTAACAGCTTCCAGTGAGTTCTGTCAGTCCTTCTGGGGAACTATCAAACTTGAGGGTAGTTTTGGGAACTCCTGTCAACCTGCAACTGGTGTCCAAAGTGAGAGTGGTCTTGTGGAAGAGCCCCCTCCTCTGAGGGCTCACTTTCTTGCTTGTTTTACTGGCCTTATGATATCTCTCTGCCTTGGCTGACCCAAGTAGTGTGTTAGTCCTTCAGAAGAACAGCGGTCTATGGAAGGTGGTTCACACCTATAATCCCAGCATTTTGGAAGGCAAAGTGGGAGGATCACCAGAGCTCAGGAGTTCGAGACCATCCTGAGCAATATAGTGAAACCCTGTCTCTACAAAAATAAAAATATTAGCCAGGCATGATTGCACACACCTGTAGTCCCAGTTACTTGGGAGGCTGAGGTGGAAGGATCACTTGAGCCCATGAGTTTGAGTCTGCAGTGACCTATGATTACACCACTGTACTCCAACCTGGGTGACAACAGAGTGAAACCATCTCTAAGACAGAAAGAAAGAACTAAAAGAGAAAAGAAAAGAAGGAAGGAGGGAGGGAAAAAAGAAAGAAGGGAGAGAGAGGGAGAAAGAGAAGGAAGGAGAGTAGGAAAAAGGAAGGAAGGAATGAAGAGAGGAAAGAAGAGAAAGAAGAAGGAAGGAAGATAAAAAGACAGAAGGGAGAGAGGGAGGGAGGGAAGGAAAGTACAAAAAAGAAGGAAGAAAGGAAGGAAGGAAGGAAAAAAAGAAAAAGAAAGAAGGAAAGAGAGAGAAAGAAAGAAAGAAGAGAGAGAGGAAGGAAGAAAGAAAGAAAGAAAGAAAGAAAGAAAGAAAGAAAGAGAAAGAAAGAGGGAGAGAGAAAGAAAGAAAGAAGAAAAAGAAAGAAAGAAAGAAAGAAAGAAAGAAAGAAAGAAAGAAAGAAAGAAAGAAAGAAAGAAAAGAAAGAAAGAAAGAAAGGAAGGAAGGAAGGAAGGAAGGAAGGAAGGAAGGAAGGAAGGAAGGAAGGGAAGGAAGGAAGGAAAGAAAGAGAGGGAATAGAGAAGTCCATCATGGTGTGTTTGCAAGCCCTTTGCTTTTCTACCTGCCCTGTCTGTCTTTAATGAAATAACTCTTTTGGTCAGGATCTGAGCCATGAGTATGCCGCAGTTAGCTAAACCAAGACTTTCCTTCCACGTTGTGCTGGCAGCGATCTCACAGACGACTGTGGGGCCCAAGAAAGAGAGGTGAGTTAATATCACTCTCTGTCCTTACCAGGAACCAGGGCCTGATACAGGCATCAGCTCTGGAGGTTCAGGCAGAATACTTTGCCAAGAGAAATCACACCTAGAGTTTGGCCTGGAAAACCTCTATACTTGTTTCTGACTCTTTGAATGTTATCATGAAAATATTTTCTAGCCATATTCCAACAATAGAATATTATCCAGCCTTAAAAAAGAAAGAAGCTTTGACACACACTGCAGTGTGGACGAACCTTGAAAACACTAAGCTCAGTGAAAGAAACTCTTCACCAAGGACCACATATGGTATGATTCCATTGATAGGAAATGTTCAGAATAAGCAAATCCATAGACAGAAAGCAGATTAGTGGTTGCCAAGGGATGTGGGATCAGGAGTAATTGGAGAAATAGCAAGGATAGCTAAAGAGTGTGGAATTTCTTGTTGAATTGATGAGAATGTTCTAAAGTTGATTGTGGTGATTGCTGCACAGCTATGAACATCCTAAAAATGATTACTTTGTATACTTTAAATGGGAGAACTGGGCTGGATGTGGTAGCTCACACTTGTAATCGCCGTACTTTGGGAGGCTGAGGTGGGAGGATCACCTGAGCCCAGGAGTTTAAGGCCAGCCAGGGCAATATAGCAAGACCCAAAAACAACAAAATTAGGCAAGCATGCTGGCACATGCTGGTAGTTCCAGCTTCTTGGTAGGCTGAGGTGGGAGGATCACTTCAGTTCAGGATGTTGAGGCTGCAGTGAGCCATAATCGTGCCACTGCCCTCTAGCCTGGATGACAGAGTAAGAACACATGGACATAGGAAGGGGAACATCACACACCAAAGCCTGTTGTGGTGTGGGGAGAGGGGGGAGGGATAGCATTAGGAGATATACCTAATGTTAAATGACAAGTTAATGGGTGCAGCACACCAGCATGGCACATGTTTACATAGGTAACAAACCTGCACATTGTGCACATGTACTCTAAAACTTAAAGTATAATAAAAAATAAAAATAAAAAATAAAATAAAATAAAATAAAAATAAGAAATAAATGGGTGAATTGTGTGGTATGCAAATTATATCCAAAAATAGCTGTTTCAAAAAAAAATAATGAGCCTTCCTTCTCATCTGTCCATACTAGTTACTGAGCGCTATCTGTCTCTGGACATCAGATGCCACATCTCTCCTCCTAGGTGCTCTCACACACTGCAATTTTCTGCCATAAACCACAAAACTGCCTAGGATTGCCAAATGTATGCTCATTTATACATAATTTACACTCCATGTACTTCCACATAGAATCAAAGGATTTGATGTGGCTTATAATAAAATCACATTAACATATGGTTGCTAAAAATAAGCGTCAAGAAACACCACAAATCAGGTATGAAAAAAGAGAGACAAGTTTTTTCTGGAGCCTAAAGAAATTCTCATCATAATCTTCTAAGCCTCCTAAAACTACAAACCTGAAAATCCCCTGGTTCTTCCCATATTATTGAGGCTTACAGATGTTTCCTTGAGATATCAAGGACACTGTGCTTCCCATTGCAAAATGTTTAAAATTTCCGCAAAGCTGACCTGTATATTTACATAGTAAAAAATATTTAACACCCTTTATGTCCTTCCCTGGAATAAAATCTCACAGCTCCCTCTAACATATGGAATTAAATGCAAGTTCATGCAAGAAATGAAATTCCAAGTGAATCTTGGAAATTATCAATGATTTAACTTTAATCATTAAGGTTAAAAACTTTTAATATCTTAAAAGTTATTAAACATGCCTTCATGTCGCAGCTGTGAATCTTCTTGTTACAAAATTATCAATGATTTATAGCAATGCATCTTGAAAGTTATTTAATGCATGCCTTCATGTTGCAGCTGAAAAAAAAATGATGCCAACAGAAATGACTTTCATAAAGACAGATAGCTAACAAAATACAGAGCAGAGATATCAGCCTGGATCTACCACACTTTCACTATATCCTTGTGAGTTATTTCAACTTGACACCAAACATTTTCTAACTTGAGTGAAGACTACATTAGAAATAATGCTTAAAGAGCATTTAAAAGCAAATTCAATTATGTTATTTGTGTCCATTTACGGGGTACAATGCAATTTTCTTACAGGCATAGATTGCATAGTGGTGAAGTCAGGGCTTTTAGGACATCCATCATGTGAGTGATGTACATGGCACCCATTAAGTTGTTTCTCATGCATCCTGTCTTCCCACTCCTTCACCTTTCTCAGCACTTGTCGTCATAGCTAACAATTTAATTTTTGTTTAATGGAGATTGTTTTGTCAGTCCCAGGCATATAATAAGAAATATTTGTCCTAATTTTGATAATATAAGGCAGTCATGGTTTAAGACCTGCTTCTTAGCTTTTTCAGCTACTATAGCAGATTATCATAAACTGAGTTGCTTGTAAACAGAAATATATTGCTTACAGTTATAGAAGCTGGGAAGTCCAAGATCAAGGTGTGGCAGATTCAGTGTCTGGTGGGTACCCACTTCCTGGTTCATAGAAGGCACCTTCTTGCTGTGACGTCACATGGTGGAAGAAGTGAGGGAGCTCTCTGGGGTCTCTTTTATAAAGACACTAGTCACATTCATGAGGCTACACCACCTTATGAGTCTCAGAGGACTCAACCATAACACCATACTTGGCCAATAACTTAGACTCATCTTTTGCTGGTGAGGGTACTACATTTGTTTGCTACAGTTGCTTCAAAGTTTCACAGACTTGGAGGCTTAAAAATCAGAAATATGTCTTTTTATGGTTCTGAAGGCTGGAAATCTGAGATCAAGGTTTAGGCAGAGCTGGTTGCTCTTGAAACCTCTCACCTCGGCTTGCAGACATAATCTTTTCCATGTGTCTTCATGTGGTTGTCCCTCTATGTGTGCCTGTGTCATTTCCTCTTCTTATAATGACACCAGTTCTATTGGATCAGGGCCCACTCTAGTGACCTCATTTTACTCTAAGTACCTCTTGAAAGACCCAGTGTTCAAATGCATTCATTTCAGTCATACTTGAAACCTATATTTAAATGAGGTCCTGGGGTTTAGGCTTCAATGTATAAATTTAGCAGGGACACAAGTCAGTCCATAGGTGGTAGGTAGGGAGGTAGAGCAGTGAATGAACAGCATTTCTGCTGGAAATGCCCCAAGAAGAAAGGTGATGTTTGCCATTGTCCTTCTAGGTCACCACTCCTAGCTTCTAGCACCTTTCTGTGGTCACACCAACTGATGGGCTAGAGAGTCACCAGTTACAAGCTAGATAAATGCTGTACTTAGCCAGGTCTTTATGATACAAAATAATAGACGACTGTGGATGTTTAAATTATTGTGTCCAACCTCTACATGGTCTCCCACAATGAAAGTGATTCTGAGCCCTTTGAAGCTCCGGAATCCATGGCTAGACCTTCATGTAGGGATTGGTGTCATCCAATCAGATTTAGGAGAAAAGAGTGAGGTCCCTGCAGAAGAGGGACTGCTGCCTCCAATGACTTCAGACTCAAGCTGCAACATCAATCCTTCCCTGGGTCTCCAGCTTGCTGGTGGCTCTCATACATTCTTTCTGACTGCTGTGTAATATTTCATAGTGTGAATAGGCAATTGTAGGAAGCAGAATTCAAAGATGGCTGCCAAGACTTTGGACCCTGATGAGCACACAGATTGTTCAGTCAAACACGAATCTGGGTGTTACTGTGATGGGATTTTGCAGACATCATTAATGTTCCAAATAGGTGGACCCTAAGAAAGGGAGCTTGACATAATCACATGAGCTATCTAAACCTGGGCCTCGAGTCAGACACGGGGAAGTCAGACATCCAAAGTAGCAGTGAAATTCCCCTGATGACTTTGCAGACAAGAAAACTGTCATGTTGTGGGAAGGGCCATGGGGCCACTACCTGTAGAAGCTGAGAATGGCTCTGGCTAACAGCTAGAAACATGTTGGAGACACACTCCTTCAGCCTCTAGGAACTCAATTCTGCCAACCAGGGAGCTGAGAAGGCACCCAGCTTCAGATGATACTGCAACCCTGACAACACATGATTTCAGCCTGGGGAGACCCTCAGTAGAGAACTCAGCCAGGACATGTTCAGATATCTGATGTATAGCACTCTGAGATGATAAATGGGGATTGTTTCAAGCCACCAAGTTTATAATTTGTTATGTAGTAGTAAAAAATACACACAACAAATGTGGTGATTCCTCAAAGATCTGGAACCAGAAATACCATTTGATCCAGCAATATCATTACTGGATATATACCAAAACGATCATAAATCATTCTGTTACAAAGATACATGTGTGCATATTACTATTCACAATAGCAAAGACATGGAATCAATCCAAATACCCATCAATGATAGACTGGATAAAAAAACATGGTACATATAAACCATGGAATACTATGCAGCCATGAAAAGGAATGAGATCATGTCCTTTGCAGGGACATGGATGGAGCTGGAAGCCATTATCCTCAGCAAATGAATGCAGGAACAGAAAACCAAACATGGCATGTTCTCACAAGTGGGACAGAAACAATGAGAATGGACACAAGGAGGGGAACAATATATACTGGGACCTATCAGGGGAGCAGGGGGAGGGAGAGCACCAAGAAAAATAGTTAACACATGCTGGGCTTAATACCTAGGTGTTGGGTTGATAGGTGCGGCAAACCACCATGGCACACGTTTACCGTTGTAACAAACCTGTTCATC